>NW_021318631.1:270520-283685 GCF_001605985.2 Dendrobium catenatum | reverse complement strand
GATGATCATTGATCGGCCTGGACGATATTCACAAATTATGCCTTAATTGATCAGGAAATCAAGGGAGTAATTAAGGATGATTGATACGATCATATCATCCTGGACGATCGCAGGATCGGCCAGGACGATCTATTCAAAAACCTTTGTTATTTCAGGATGATAAATATCGGCCAGCTTGAATTTAGGGCGATGCTCTGGACAAAAGAAGCCAGTTTAAGATTGCGTAGGTTTAGGGTTGAGTCAGTCTGTACTTTGTTTTTTACTCTTCTAGTCTTTTTGTATTGGTCAAAGAGACTGGTGCTAAGTAACCCTACACACACACACTTGAGAGATTTAAAATTTCTTTTTTAACTCATATCAGCCAGGATGATATTTACATCGTCCTGGACGATTAGGCTTAAAATAGAAAGTCTAAATATGGATTCTTAATTAAGGCATCCATCATTAACAGATCATCCTGGATGATACGCTCAAAACATAAAGAAATTGCCGCCATAGACAATTAAGGTATACTGTATTTTTAAATTATCGGCCAGGATGATCATTGATCGGCCTGGACGATATTCACAAATTATGCCTTAATTGATCAGGAAATCAAGGGAGTAATTAAGGATGATTGATACGATCATATCATCCTGGACGATCGCAGGATCGGCCAGGACGATCTATTCAAAAACCTTTGTTACTTCAGGATGATAAATATCGGCCAGCTTGAATTTAGGGCGATGCTCTGGACGATTTTCCTCTTATTTGAACTGATCGGCCAAGAAGATCGTGAGATCGGCCTGGACGATCAAGCCAATTTTAAATCGTCCAAGTTTGCATTCAGGGCGATGCTCTGGACGATCTTCTGAGATTTGTACTGATTGGCCAGGCCGATGTCCATAACGGCCTGGACGATATTGTCAGCAACTTGCAATTAATGAGCTCCTTTCAAGCTCTTCTATTTAAGAGCTCTTGTTCAACAATTTGAAAAATCTTTTGGCTGCTGCCTTGACCTGAGAAGGCCTTGAGGAGAGAAAGAGAGAGAGGATCTTGAGAGGGGGAGCTTGTGAGGGGATTCACAAGGGTTTCTTCAAGGATCGCTCTGCTTCTTCTTCGTCTAGAGTTTCTCGTCCGTGGAAGGGTTGGTAGAGGTAAGGAGTCAGCATCTGGTTGTTGGTTCTCTACCAGCTTCAGGAGGAAGCAAAAGGAGATAGGTTCTCTACCTTGCCGGGGTGGCGAAAAGGAGGTTCTTGTGAGGGCTTCTCCGCCTAGCCGTGGGGGCTAAAGGAGAGTCACGTTTTATAGTGCAATACATGGAGGGTGCCTCCAAGGAGTGGACATAGGTCAAATTGACCGAACCACTATAAATCTTTATGTTCTTGTTTTCTTGCTTTCGCATTTTAATTTTAACATTTATTTTTCTCGTGGTGTGATTTTGGTTTATGTGATTTTTGTTCTTTGTGAAAAGAAATTTTTAAAATACCAATTCACCCCCCCTTTTGGTTAGCTTTAGACTAAGTTCATAGGGCTTAACATCCCTAACGAACTTTCATGCAAGGTTACTTAGCATCTGGAACCACATCATTTATAATAGAATCAAAAAAAGGGAAAAGTTTACAAACTGACTCAGACCTAGTCTACCTCAGATCGTCCTGGATGATAGTGAGGCCTGCAATGCTTTATGGTGCCAAATGTTGGCCATTAAAAGAGAAGCATAATACTAAGTTAAGTGTGGCAGAGATGAGGATGCTCAAATGGATGAGAGGCTTTACCCTTAGCGATAGGATACGAAATGAGCATATACGTGAAAAGGTTAGAGTAGCTCCAGTAGAATATAAGATTAGAGAGAGTAGCCTTAGATGGTTTGTTCACATAAAATGGTGGCCTTCCGACGACCCGATTAGGAGAATAGAGGTATTAGATTTGACTTATGTTTAGAAAGGTAAGGGACTTGGTTACAAAATATTAGGAATGACCTTTCTTTATTAGATTTAAACAAGAATTTGACTTTTAGTAGGACACAATGGAGAAAAAGGATTCATGTAGCCGACCACACGTAGTGGAATAAAGGCTTGATGTTTTTGTTGTTGGAGAAGGCATAGAACCTCAACTCCTTTTTCTAATTACTAGAGAAGGCTAAGTTCCTGACCGACTTGACCGAGAAGCCTCTATCCCTAGAGAGCTTCCAAAGACTCACCAAGGCCATTGGAGGAGCAAGGGTGTAGCTAGCCCAAAACAACCGTGTAATCCCCTCTCACTCTTTGTCCCTAATGCTCAAACTCACCTTATCCTTCCTCTCAAACCCTAGATTTATCAAAAGCATCTCTCTCAGAGTACCTTCAGCAGTCGCACAATCCTATCACCATTTTAAAGAGAATCTTATCACTATTCATATAATACGATTTAAGAAAAAAAACTTTTTTATGGCTCTTGTGATTTGGTGGTGATCTAGGTTTCCTTCTCTCGTGTGACTAGTTTTGCCCTCCTAGCATAGATTTCTTCCAATTTTTATTTAATCTCTTTCATGTTGTTTCCTTCTGTTTTCTTCCTGTGTTGATTTTGAGGTTTTTTTTTTGGCTTTCGGGCTTTGGGATATGATGAATCCATGGCCATCTTTCCCGTCAATTTCCTCTCTTACTATGGGGAAATCTCATTCTTTTAAATAGGTTCTGGTTGGTTCCTCCTCATCTTCTTCTAAGCTATAGTTTGTTCATTTTTTCATTTAAAGGATGTTAGACTTTGATGTTTGAGGACTATGTGGTTACTCAGTTGGTTGCTCCATTTGCATTAACACTGGTGGGAAAATTTCTTATGAGACATCCAAACCTTGATGTTATACATAAATTCTTTCTTAAACTAAAACTATCATGATATTTCCATATTGGTTTACTTGATCAAAGGCATGTTGCTATCCAAATTTCTAATGATCTTGATTATAACTATATATTTGCTATTAGATTTTACTATATACAAGCATGTCAAATGCATTTGCTTAAATGGAATATGAAATTTGATGTTAGGGAGGAATCCTCTATTGCTCCGATGTGGATTTCCTTTTTGAATTTAATACTTCACTTATTTAATACTAAAATCTTATTTAGATTGGCTTCAATTTTTGGAAGGACATTACAAATGGACCAAGCCACTACTTCTGTATCGTGGCTGTCCATGGCTCAGGTTTTGGTTGAGTTGGATGTTTCTAAGAAACATCCAAATGTGATTTGGATTGGGTAGGAGGTGAAGGGTTACTTCCAAAAAGTAGAATTTAAAAACTTGCCCATTTTTTGTTCTCATTATAAAATGCAAGGGCATGCTATAAATGAATGTTTTAAGAAGCATCCTCATCTTCGTAAGGAAAGGACTCTTCCAAACAACAATAAGGGGTTGTCGTCAATTCAATTTCTCATGAAAATATTACCCCTGATCTTGTAAACTTTGAGGGCAATACCTCTAAACCGACTGAAATTACTGAGGAGCCTATTAAATTAGCTTGTGTTGACCCTTAACCATTTAATCCTAATGTTGTTCATTCGAATCATGATCAGGGAGTAAATGTTAAATCTACTTTTATTTTATCTTCTGGTTGTGAAAATATGGATGAGTAAACTATAGCTAGTACTGCTAACCAAAATATTCCTATCATAGATTCTATTATTCCTTGTATAATTAATAAAAATTTTCGAAAATGAATGGTATTCTATTATCTGATACGGATACTAATCTATTGATCTTGAATGAGCAGGTGAAAGTGCTAGAAGTTAATGCAGACATGTAATTACATTATAATGATAAGGATGGCAATGGTAACACATTAAAGGAGGGTGAATTAGCAAGGGTGGAGGATAGCCTTACTCTTAGGAAGGCATTGATGGGCTTGCTTGGAGGAGTAAAGGAAATGTTGTGGATGTTGGTATTTTTAGGGAGGATGAATGTCCTCAACAGGTTAGTCAGGAGGTCCAACAAAATGTTAATAAGCTTCCTTTAACTTCTCATTATAATAGTGATGCTTTTACTAACATAGAGGATGTGGGATTTTTTGCTAAATGTTTTGCTAAAGATGATAATGACACTAGTTTTTTAAAATTTCAAAGTAAGAGAGGCAGGAAAAGCAAAAAAAAAAAAAAAAAGGAGGAAAAAAAAAAAAAAAAAAAAAAAAACATCATTGTTCAATCTCCTAGAACCACTCATTGCTCACATATAAGTAATTAACTTGTTGTTTATGTTTAAAACTATTATTTAGAATGTTAGGGGTATTAGTTTCCCCTCTTTTAGGTTAAGAGTTAAGAATTTATGACATATTTATAATGTTTCTATTCTTATTTTGCTTGAGACATTTATTAATGTCTCTAAATTATAGTCTACTACTAGAATCATGGGTTTAAAGCATTGTGTTTCTAATTCAATCAATAAAATTTGGGTTTTTTTGTTGGAAAGAACTAGTTTGGATAGATGTTATTGGTGAATTTACTCAAGTTTTACATTGTAGCATTGAATTATTAAATATAACTTGCTATGCTTCTTTTATCAATGATGCTTCTGCTCATAATGTTAGAAAAATTCTATGTGAGCAACTTATTAAATTTCATGGTATTTGCAACTTATCTTGGATTGTTGGTGGTGATTTTAATATGATTTCTAATCCTTCAGAGCGATTGGGGGGATCTACCCCTAACTATCACTCTATCAAGGAATTTAAATATATTATTATGGTGTGTAATTTGATTGACATTGGTTTTTCTGGTACTAAATTCATGTTGAATCGTTGCCATTTATGGAAAAATATGGATCGTATTTTGTTTAATGACAATTGGCGTAATTCCTTTAATGTTGTTTCTATTGAGCATCTCAGTACAACTCTTTTTAACCTCTCACTGCTACAGATTACACTTAAATTTAGATAGATAAACTCTTTTCCTCATTTTAGATTTAAAAATATGTTGCTACTGCATGAGTCCTTCCTGGAGGTTGTGTAGGAAAATTGTCATGCCCCTTTGCATCCTGATAATTCTATTTAGGGCATGAAGAGGTTTTGTTTCAAGATGAAAAGATTGAAAGAAATCATTAATTAGTGTTATCACAATGTTTCTAAAAATATTTTCACTAATATTCTTATTGATGAAGACAAAGTTAATTCTATTAAGGCTAATTATCAAATGTTACTTATGATGATAATTTTAACTTGCTTAAAGAGCTAAAGTTTGTCTATTTAAATTACATGTACATGAGGAAGCTTTTTGGAAGCAAAACGTTGATGCTAAACACCTGGTAGAGGACGATAATAATACCAAATATTTTCATTGGTCAAGAGAAAAAGAGCAAAATATTCCATTAATAAAATCATTCAGGATAATAGTTCTACTACTGAAGATGGGGAGAAAATTGCTAATTTAGTTGTTTAGTATTTTCATAATTGCCTTAATAAATTTTTTACTCCTCTTAATATTTTCAACCCTGATATTATCCCTAAGATTATATCTTAGGAGAATAATGACTTACTTTTTAAACCCCCATCATTGGAAGAATTAAAAGAGATTGTTGGTGACATGAATGGTAATTATGTTGCTGGCCCTGATGGTTTTACTTCAAAATTTTTTCAGAAAGCTTGGAATGTTATTAGCTATGGCATATTTTTAGCTATTTTGTATTTTTTTCCTGGGAACCCTATCCTTAAATTATTTACTTCCACTTTTATTGTTCTTGTTCCCAAATTAAACTCAATTAGTAGTCGGAATGATTTCAGACTCATTAGTATTTGTACCTTTTTTAGTAATATGATTTCTAAAAATTTTATGAGTAGGTTAAACTCTATTTTTCCTAAAATTATATATCCCTATCAAATGGGTTTTGTAAGGGATCGGGCTATTGCTGATAATATTCTCTTGGCAAAAGAATTTTGTCATGACCTGGATGTCAGGGTGAGAGCTAATAATATGATTTTGAAGCTTGACATTGTTAATACTTATGACAACATTGATTGGAGCTTCCTTTATAAGATTTTACATTTGTTTTAATTTAATTTGCTTTTTATTTATTTTATTAGGAACTGCATTGAAGGTTCTTTTTTTTCCATTATAGTCAATGGTCAGGCACTGGTTTTTTAATGTCCTCTCATGGTCTTAGATAGGGAGACCCTATTTCTCCAGCCCTTTCCATTATTATGGTGGATTACTTGTCTAGAGGCATTGCTATTCTCTTTTAGAATCACCCGAGCCTCTATTTTAGAATCTTAGGTGGTTTCCCTATCTCTTTTACTTATGTTTTATTGTTGATTTTATTCTTTCTATGAATGGCTCTTTAAATCATATCAATAAAATTTTATATTTTTTTCATCAATTTGAGAAAGTTAGTGGGCTTTCTTTAAACAATAATAAATGTTTCTTTATTGCTCTTAACAAAAAGTCTAATGATCGTATTGTGGCTTTCAAAGCTATGACTGGCTTTGTGCAAGCTCTTACACCTATTAAGTATCTTGGGGTCCCTCTTTTTAAAGGTTTTAAGAATTCTTTTCTTATTAATGATTTAATTTTATTCAGTTCAGAGTATGTTTTTTTCATGGGATTCTAACTTTATGAGCTTTGGTGGAAGGCTTACTGTCATTAGAAGTGTTCTTTGCTCATTTTTGGTTTATACTTTTCTTCAACCTACTCAAACTGTTTGCAATAGGATTAATAAACTAATCAATAAGGTTTTTTTGGAAAGGGGCTAACATTAATTCTAAAATCACCTGGTCCTCTTGGGATCATTATTGTGGTGTGTTAAATGAGGGTGCTTTGGGTTATAAGAGCATGTCAAATTTATCCTATGTTTTTTCTTTCAAGTTGTGGTATACATGCCATGATAAGTGGAGCTTTTGGGCTAAGTTTATGGTTGCTAAATATTGTGTGGGTAAACATCCAACTATAAGCTCTTATAACCAAGGTGATTCTAAAATTTGGTATATGCTTTATAAGGTCAAATTGATGGTTGAACCACATCTCTCGTGGGGTCTTGGTGGTGGTAATATTTTCATTTGGTAGGATCATTGGATAGAGTGGTAATCTATTGATTCCATCACTAATAACTCTTCTAATGCGGTGGTTAAGGTAACTCTTTCATTACTGATAATTGTTGGCATTATGATAAACTTGCAAATGTGATTTGTAATTCTATTATTTATCATATTTTTTATCTTCCCTTAAATACTGAGTCTGAGGATTTACACTTATGTAATTTGTCAGAAGATGGTACTTTTAAATTAAAAGATGCTTGGAATTCTTTTAGAACCAAGAAGGATAGCTCATTTGTTGGGGTAATGATTTGGCATAAAAGCATTCTTTCAACTATTGCTATTTCATTTTGAGAATTCTGCATAAGTTCATTCCTAGTGAAGATAATTTAATTAAAAAGGGTTTTAATATGCCTTCTAAATTCCAATGATGTTATCACATGGAGAATATACCTCATGTCATACTTTCTAGTCCCTTAGCAGTTAAAAATTAAACTTATTTTGATGATATTTTCAAATTAAATTTTTTAATGCTAAGCTTTCTATTAATGTTTATCTTAATTTTTGGTTTGTCCAATCTTAGGGGCATATTGGAAACATTATTCCTTCACACTTTCTTTGGTATTTATGGTTGGAATGGAACAATTGTTATTTTAATGGTGTTGGCATGAACCATCATAGGATCATCAATAGTGTGAAAGACAAAGTCTTGAGATTGCTTTTTGTTAACCTGCTTTCTTATAAGAATTTTAAAAATTGTGGCCTTGTAGATAATGAATTAGGTATTAATTTGAATAATGAGCTACATCCTACTGTTTTGGGAATTATTTATTACATTAAGCCTCCCGCTAACCCCTATAAACTATATGTTAAGGGTATTTATAATCAGCAAATTTCGTGTTATGGTGGGATTCTCAAGGGAAATTATGGTAAAATTGTTATGGCATTTTCTGTCCCCTTGCTGCTGTGTGATAAGAATTTTGTTGAGCTATCGGCTATTCTCTATGGGATTAAATTATGCATTTATTTAGATATTATCACTATCTGTATTGAAGTTGATTCTATTTCTATTATTCAATATTTAAATGTTCTGGAGGACTCTATCTACAATGCTAATCTTTTTTATGTATTAAGAGACATTAAAATCTTTATGAATCTTATTAATTCCTCCTCTCATGTTTATAGTGAGGGAAATTCAAGTGCGGTTTGGCTGTCTAATTAGGGTTGTAACTTGGAGCATCTTATTGATTTTGTTGCTAATAACATACCTGCTCAGTTTAAAGGGCTTATTAGATTGGATAAAATTTGTACCCCTTATGTTTGAACTTAATACTTTGAGTTGTTGGTTCCTATTTTACTCTTTCCCTCAGTTTTGACTTCCTAGCATTAGTGGTTGGTGTGGTTTTGCTGGAGTTGTATTCTCCCTAGCCCTTTTCTCTATTTTTTTTCTTCTAAGTGAGTATCCTAGATGTTTGGGGGTTTGCCACATTTTTTTGGTGGTGGCTAGTGTTCCTTTTAGCTTGTTTGGACTGGAGCTTTTCTACTTCTAGTTTGGTCCTAAGCTTGAGTATTGGTTATTGCTATTTCTTCCTAGTGGCTAGGTTTTATTTTAGTACTAATTATCTCTTTTGTTATTATTTTTGTTTGTTGGTTTTGGTTAATACTGTGGCTTTATGCCTATCCTCCCTCTTTATTGATTTATTTGATCTTATTACGGGTCTTCTATTAGTTGTCCTGGTGTTGTTAGATTATGTGGCTTATCGCTTTTACTTGTGTCATTCGCTATGCATGTTTGTTGGGGAGCTGAGCAATGATTAGTATTTTAAGGGACATGAATTATTTCCCATTTGTTGCTCTTCTATTCCTATAAGTATTTGCAGGATTTGGTTTAGTGAGTTTTCTCTAAGGGTATGCTATTTTGGCTGGCCCATCTACTTTATTTTCCTAAGGCTGTCGAGTTTCTTCAACGGGTGGCTATTGGATGGGGTGTCCTTGTTTACTGGTTGGGGGGTTGTAGCTTTTATTTGTTCTACTAGGTGTTGAAGGTCTCTTTAGTATGGATGGTGTGTATAATCGATTTGGTTGTATGGGTTTTATCTGAGGGTGTGCTGTTTTGGCTGGCTCGGCTGCTTTGTTTTTCTAATCTTGTCAGTTTTCTTCAACTGGTGGTTCCTACATGCTTGTCGATTATTTTTTTTTTTGTTTTTTTTTTTTTTTTGGGGGGGGCTATTTATTTTGTGGGTTCCGCTGGGTGTTGAAGGTTTCTGTGTTTTGGATGGTGTTGACTTTTGGCTTCGAGTTGGTGAGGTTTAATAGGCTACTTCATCCTGATTATATCTGCTGCTAGTGCACTTATAGGGTTAGAATTGAGCGGCTTTGGGGTACTAATCATGAGGGATGTGGCAAGTACCTGAGATATTTTTTCCAAATCCCCTTATTGTTATTAATTATTGGCAGCTAGCCCTTTTATTCTGTTTTCTATTTTAATGATTTTAGCTTGGAAATTGGTTGCATTTCTGGTTGGCTAGTTTATAATTGGAATTTTTAGAGCATCACTAATGGCTCATCTTTCATCATTTGGCAACATCATCATCTGTCTTATTATACTAAAGGGAGTAACTCTAATTCTTGCTGGAAATGTGATTTGAATAGCTCCTCATTAGTATTAATCATTTGATTTTTTAGTTTTGGCACTTTTTTTGATAGGTTCTCTTTTTTTTTTTTTTTTTTTTTTTTTTTTTTGAGTTTTTTTTTTTTTTTTTTTTTTTTTTTGAAAAAGCTCAAAGGCTACGAATATTATTAATCAAAGAAACCTAATTTCAAACTACTTCCAAAACTTGATTCCTTATTTAGCAATTTGCAAAACATAGAAGGAATCTTATTACAAGAAAAATCTTCCCAACAAAAATCACTACAAATAGCATAGCTAGCACAAATGTTAGCTAGCTTATTACATCTCCTATTTACCCAATTAAAAAAAGACAAACTTATGATTCGTAAAAAATAAAAGCTCGTCTCACCATTTGCTTCCCAAATTTTGCAAGAACCTGATAGCATTGTAGTTGTCGCCTTCTATGATTATCCAATAAAAGTCTTGCATCAAATCTTTCTTAATTTTCCCTAAAAACGAATCAAGAAAAGTTCAAAATTTATAATTTCCCAATGAATACATGAATGACCATATTCCAAAAGGAATCTTCCTTCACTATCACGTACCACACCACCAATTCCATCTTTGTATGTTTGTAATAAAGACGCATCAACATTATTTTTTATCCAATTGGGAGGAGGAGGGTACCAACATTCTGACAGTCTAGAAGATTGATTTGTACCCCATTGTCCTAACTTCCCATCTACCATATAAGAAATGGAAGCAAGACTTACAACATTTGAAGCTATAAACATAGAGCAATCCTCCTTACCTCCATGAATAAGTTTGTTCCTAGAATTCCATGTAAGATAGACTGCATTATAATAAATATTAACAATAAAACCTTGAGTTTTATAACACTCTTCCATCCATTCCCAGTAAATTTAAAAGGAATAAAAAAACTAAAATCTAAATCCCCATTTATTCAAACAACTTAATACTTCCTTCATCTTCTCACAATTTTCCATGATATGATCAAAGTCTTCTGATAACCCACAAACCTCTTGGACAGCCATAAACATCCTAAATTCTTCTCTAGTACAAAAAAAATAAAGGTTGGGATTTCATTATTAAACAATCTCCACCATAAGACTTCTACTCGAGATCTTAACTTGATCTTCTTCAATCATTGCCAATAACTACATTCCAGCTCCTGCATAAATGAATTTTTGTATACCATAGAAGAGATTGAACATCCCGAATTTTGATGAATGAGCTCCAAATAATTACTATTTTGATCTATATGAACCTCCACCAATAGAATGATTTTAATAAGTTCCTCTCCAAATTGCTATTTTAACTTAAAAACAATCCATTCCCATTTTAAAATCAAACTCTCAACCAATTCCTCCCCTGCATCTGGAATCGATACAAAGGTTGGCCAACTGTTCAAATTTCTATCCAATATCCAAATGTCCTCCAGGATGCTGATAGAACAGCCATTAACAACTCTCCATCGTACTACAGATTTTAATGCTTTCTTACCACTTTATAAAGTTTTACAGGTTGAAGAAGATCCTCTTTCATGAGTTGATTTATCCATCAATAATCCATACTTCAATTTCAAAGTCTGATACAACAAAAAGTACCTTTCTTGAATGACCTTCCCAACTAATTTTGCTCTCAAAGCACCCACAATCTTAGCACATGAGTGAATGCCTCTTCCACTTAGTCTCACTGGTTTACACAGATTATTCCAGCTAACATAGTGCATACCCAATTTCCCATTTTATTTATTCAAAATGAACTCCCGACATAATTTCTCTAACTCTTTAAGAATAGTTTTTGGAACCAATGAGAAAATGCTATAATAATTAGGAATAGAAAGCATCACCATTTTAATCAACAACATCTTCCATGCCAAAGATAGTTGTTTACTTTCCCAAATAGCCGTGAATCTTAGAGCTTTCTCTTTGATGAAGTGGAAATCTACAGCTACTAGCCTTCTCAACATCATTTTAACACCAAGAAGCAAAATTTTTTTGACCACCTTAAACCCCATGATCCTTTCAATAGTTTTCCTTCTTCTTCTTTTGACCTGCCTTCCAAACAACAATATAGATTTTTTCTAAATTAATCTTCTAACCTATCCAGCTACAGAAACCAGTTAACACTCCTTTTACTTCTTTCACTTCTTTGACAATGGCATGAGAAAAAATAGTGACATCGTCTGCTTATAAAAGATGATAAATCTTTGGAAAATTATAACAAATTTTGATTCCCATAACTTCCTCATTTTGCTTAAACTGATTGGTAAGCAATTGTGAACATAAGATAAACAAAAAAGGTGAAGGAGGACATCCTTGTCCGAACCTGCTCTCAGCATAAATCCAGCTTTAAATCTTACCATTAATAATCAAAGAAAATTTTGGATGCTCTACACACTCCATAATCCACATAGAGAATTTTTTCAGGAAACCCAAAATAATCTAAAACATTTTTCAAAGTATTCCAACTCATGCTATCAGAGGCTTTTTCCAAATCCACTTTAAATGAAACCAAGCCTTTAATAAATGCAGCTTGCTCCAATGAAATACCTCCTGTGCCACAAGAATATGATCACCCAACGATCTACTATTAATAAATGCTGCTTGCTCCAATGAAATTAATTTTTGAACTATCATTTTCATTCTGTTTAACAAAATTCTAGCCACCACCTTATAAATTGACCTGCAAAAGCTAATAGGTCTATATTGGCTCGGCATGATAGGTTCCAAAACCTTTGGAATGAGTACAAGAAGAGTCGATTTCCAAGAAACATTCATCCTTCCCGAAATGAAGAATTGATTTACAGCAGTACAACAATCATTCTTAATTATGTTCCAATAAGTTTTCATGAACGAATATCAAATCCCATCATTTCCAGGTGAAATACTTTCTCCTGTTTACAAAACTACCAACTCCAATTCCTCCATAGATAGCTCTTTGGTTAACCATTCCCTATCCTTCTCATCAATAGAATTATTAGGAATATGCCAGCCACTAAGAGAACCGACCCTTTTCTTCCATTTTCCATTAAAGAAATTAAAAAAAAAATGAAACTTGGTTGGAATCTTCAATGACTAATCCAGATTCATCCTTGATTTCGTAAATACAATTTGAATTTCTTCTAGCTGAAGCAAAAGAATGAAAGAATTTAGAGTTTTTATCTACCTCCTTCATCCATTTAACCTTAGCTCTTTGCTTCCACCACGTATTGAGACAAGCCAATACAAAATTCAGCTCACTAATATACGAACGAAGGCTAAAGATCATCCAACATCTGATTCTTTAGATTGCAGCTCCATAATTTTAGATTTCAGATCTTCTTTTGCTTATCATACTCCTTGTATTTAGCTTTACTCCAGTAAAAAATGAATGTTCGTAAGGGATGTTAGCTCGCATAAACCAAAATCACACCATAAAAATAAATGCAGAATTAAAAGTGCAGAAGCAAAAATAAGAACACAAAAATTTATAGTGGTTCGGTCAACTCGACCTGCGTCCACTCCTTGGAGGCACCCTCCAAGTATTGCACTACAAAAAGTGACTCTTCTTTAGCAGCA
>NW_021318631.1:95403-267654 GCF_001605985.2 Dendrobium catenatum | reverse complement strand
CGATAATCAGTAGATTGTAAAAAAGTAGACATGCGGGTTTTCCAGAAATCAAAAGGTAAGTTGTCAAACAGTGGAGGTTGTGTAATCGAATAACCTTCAGTAGTGTTTTTATTCTCAAAGTTAGCCATGGATCAAATTCAAAAAGTTTTCAAACTTAAATTTTTGATTCCCGCTCTGATACCACTTGAAAGTTCGTTAGGGATATTAAGCCCTTATGAACTTAGTCCCAATCTAACCAAGAGGGGGGCTGAATTGCTATTTTAAAATTTCTTTTCACAAAGAATAAAAATTGCATAAACCAAAATCACACCACAAAAATAAATGCGGAATTAAAAGTGCGGAAGCAAAAATAATAACACAGAAATTTATAGTGGTTTGGTCAACTCGACCTACGTCCACTCCTTGGAGGCACCCTCCAAGTATTGCACTACAAAAAGTGACTCCCTTTTAGCCCCCACGGCTAGGCGGAGAAGTCCTCACAAGAACCTCCTTTTTGCCACCCCGGCAAGGCAGAGAACCTACCTCCTTTTGCTTCCTCCTGAAGCTGGCAGAGAACCACAACAAGAAGATAACTCCTTACCTCTACCGACCCTTCCACGGACGAGAAACTCTAGACAAAGAAGAAGCAGAGCGATCCTTGAAGCAACCCTTGTAAATCCCCTCACAAGCTCCCCCTCACAAGATCCTCTCTCTCTCCCTCTCTCTCTCTTTCTCTCCTCAAGGTCTTCTTAGGTTAAGGCAGCAGCCAAAGGTCCTCAAAAATGTAGAAAAGGAGCTCTTAAATAGAAGAGCTTCAAAGTAGCACATTAATTGCAAGTTGTCGACTTTATCATTCAGGCCGATAAGGACATCGGCCTGGCCGATCAGTACAAAACTCAGAAGATCGGCCAGAGCATCGCCCTGGATGCAAAGCTAGACGATTGAAAATTGGCTTGATCGTCCAGGCCGATCTCTTGATCGTCCTGGCCAATCAGTTGAAATCATGGGAAAATCGTCTTGACAATAGCCCTTGATACGAGCTGGCCGATATTTATCGTCCTGAAGTAACTTAAGGTTTTTGACTGCATCGTCCTGGCCGATCCTGCGATCGTCCAGGACGATATGATAGTATCAATTATCCTTAATTACTCCCTTGATTTCGTGATCAATTAAGGCATAATTTGTGAATATCATCCAGGCCGATAAATGATCGTCCTGGCCGATAATTTAAAAATACAGTATACCTTAATTGTCTATGGCGGAAACTTCTTTATGTTTTGAGCTTATCGTCCTGGCCGATACACGTATCGTCCAGGCTGATATGTTAATGTCGCCTGCCTTAATTAAGAATCCTGATTAGAGTGCTGTTTTGAACTCGATCATCCAGGACGATCCAAGGGATCGGCCTGGCCGATGTGAGAAAAATAGAGATTCTAAATCTCTCAAGTGTGTGTGTGGGGGGTTACTTAGCATCAGTCTCTTTGACCATTACAAGTAGACTCAAAAGTGAAAAATAAAAGTACAGACTGACTCAACCCAAAACCTACGCAATCCTGAACTAGCTTCGTCTTGATCGCCCGACCTGCGATTCCTGAAAATTTTGAAGCAACAAGCAGTCCAAGAGAAATAGTGTTTGTCAATCATCAAAACATAAGCCATGAAAATAGATTTGCAACAAAAAAGTGCTTTTAAAGCTCTTCGGAATTTGTAATTCAGTGCATGAACAAAATCCCCACAAGCCTTCTTATTCCAAGCTGCTCTTACCACACCAACTGAAGCTGGATACGATGCCCATACCTCTTCAAACCTTATGATCTTAGTAGAAGAAAAGTTTTTTTCCAAGAAAATAAATAAGATTAGACTATAATCTGATGTCTCTCTAGATAAATGCCTCAGCACCAATGGATTATCCTTAAAAGCAATTGGATTAATAAAGCATCTATCCAACCTCTCCAATATGCTAGCATCACCATCTTTGTTAGTGCACCAAGTGAATCTAGGTCCAATAACACTCACTTCTTGAAGATCACTTCTCACCAAGAAAGAACTCATCTCTCTTGAGCCTTGAGAAAATCGAAAGAGTCTTCCCCCTCTTTTATCTTCTTTAGACAAAATACAATTGAAATCCCCGCCAACCACAAAAGGATAGCTGTTAGAACAAAATTCCTCCAACTTGTCCCAAAGTAGTCTTCTTTGAACCACCTCTTTACCACCATACACCGTGGAAATTTTCCACCTCCTCATATTCATAATATCAAGATCCCTAATAACCACTTGATTGGAAGAAAATAACAGAGAAAAGGAAGCTATTTTGAACTTCCAAAGTACCAATATACCACCGGAAAGATCTTCTGCAGGTACTTGAAAAAAAACCCATTCATTACCAATGAGAACTTCAATTTTAGATTTACTAAAATTTGAAATTTTAGTTTCCAAAAGCCCCAAAAAAACACATTGTTGTTCTCACCACCTCCTTTAAGTACACAGAAGCTTGCTTTTTCCTAGCTCCTCAATAATTCCAAAACAAGATTGAAGCCATTAAAGAACAAAAGGGGAAGAATTCCCCGCCTTCTCCTTCACTTCATTCTCCAATTTCTTTACTCAAGGCAACAACTTTATAGGACCAAGACTTATGAGTTCCTTGGCAAGCTTGATTTTGATGTTAGAAGAACTACCTTCTTTGAACTCCTCCATTACATTCCCAGCTTTTATCTTAGGAGAACAACATCCTTTATCCACCGGTCTCAATGAATCAGAATTATTAACTTCCATGTCGCCTGTCAATTTTAGAATGACAGTTCCATCACCTTCATTTTCATCAACAACTAGCTCCCCTTCCTCATATAAGTTACTAAGAATTGAGAACTTGTTAACCTCTAAAATAACTTCAGGATTAACTCCAGCTTCTTTCATCTTCAAAATCTTGTTCACATCTTGTTTTAATATCTCCAGAGCCACCGGTTCTTCCACCTTTTTGCCATCAAACATTCCAGTAAAATTATTATTCTTCTCCCTGAA
The DNA here is from genome assembly GCF_001605985.2 of Dendrobium catenatum. Taxonomy (NCBI): domain Eukaryota; kingdom Viridiplantae; phylum Streptophyta; class Magnoliopsida; order Asparagales; family Orchidaceae; genus Dendrobium; species Dendrobium catenatum. The sequence continues at coordinate 264,657 of NW_021318631.1, read as the reverse complement.
TTCTTTTCTTGAAAACTGATTAACATTGCTCTTGATTTTATTTCTGTCCCAACCAGTCTTGTTACCATGAAATCCATTTCCCTTAAAATACTTTCTTCCATAACTAACATGAATCTAGGGTCCATATACATTATCCTCTCCTGAAATAGTTACAGTCATTTTTTCACTAACCGGTTCTAAACACGATTCATTCACATTACAATCCACCTCTTTCAAAACTTTTGAGGTCATTCCAGTAATATTCTCAAGACAAATGTCTTGGTCATGACCAATCTTACCACAACCAAAAAAAATGTTTGGAATCTTTCGTTTTTGATTTTTTGAAAAAACCTTCCTGATTTTCCCTCTACCCACACACCAAGCGAAAGAGATTCTTCTAAGGGGATGTGGGCACAAATCTAGGCAAATTCACATCTTCCCCATTGAAACATATTTTCATCAATCAAATAAGGTTTCCCTATCTTAAGGGCAATCCTATAAACATTTGTATAATCCCAACAATGAAGAGGCAAATTAAGCATTCTTAACCATATAGGTGTTATCAAGCCCTTTAATGAATTCAGAGAGAATGATTGACTCCACTTATGCACACAAATAATATTTCCCTTCACATACCAAGGACCATTAGCAAGCACCATATCCACAAATTCTTCATCATCAGTTAAACATAAGCTCCACCCCTTTCCAAGCCATGTTAGATTAAACTTACCAATTTGAGACCACAGCCTCATGAGTTCAACATTAACAATGAACTGTGGTATGTTCTCTCAAAATACCTTAACCACCAATGCATTATGCAAAGCTTTGGTGTTTTCCAAAACCTTCTCCTCACATAGTTGGACTATCATCCCATCATCAGAAATACAATTGCCAAAATCCCAATCTAAATCAAAAATTCTTTTGTGGGTTTTCTTATGCCAAACATTTAGCAAACCATTCCTAGATGGATCTTTAATTGAATTTTCTACATCTTTAGTTAAACCTGGAATAACTGAGTCTCTTTCCCCCGATACACATTGTCAAACCACATCTATGTCTCCAAGTTCTTCATATATCCCCTTCCCAGTTTTGTTGTTAAGATAACTATCTTTTCTTGATTCTTCCATGCTTCCCCTAATCTTCAAACCATACTGCAAAGACTTAGCAACAACAGCAGAATTGATGTTTTGAAATTTATGAGCTTTCATATTTTATGCCTCTTATCAATTTGATTGGCGCTTTGCGCATCTTTTTATTTTTGATACACTTTGTGTATAATTTGTTTTTCAATTGGGTGACTTTGTACATCTTTTGTTTTTTGGCATCATTGGCCACTTTTTTTTTCATTTACTTTTATGCAAGTGAGATCCCTTTTTCAAAATTCTTAAATATTCTTAGTTATTATTTTATCTTCTAGATATTAAAGAAGAAAAACTCACTCTCTAATATAAGGAATAATGAATCACAAAAAAGAATAAAAAATCATATGATAATTTCAATGGTAGGATTTCAAAAGATCCAAAGGTAAAGTAAAGACTTTGAATATTAAATATTAAATATATTACTGTAACAAGATTGAAAAGATCTCAATTTCAAAAATCCATTTTTTAATTTGAGATAGATTTTTATTTAGAGAAGAAAAGCACAAAAAGAAGTTAGAGAGAAGGTAACACTCAACAATGTTCTTCCCTTTAACTAAATTAGAGATGTTATTGATTATAAATTTTTAAAGTCAAAATCAAGGCATAAGATATCGATTTAGCAGAGTCTAAGAAAAGAAACAAATCAAACATATAAGCAAGAAAAATAAAAAGAAAATAACAAAGACAAAAATAGAGGTAAAAAATCAGTAGAAATCAAGTTCATGCGTTTATGTCAATAACACCCAATCTGGTCCTTAAAGTATTGAAAGTGTCAAAGGACAGTGGTTTAGTAAAGATGTCAGCCAATTGGTTCTCAGTTTCCACATGGTGTAACTCATTATCTCCCTTGGTGACATGGTCTCTAATGAAGTGATGCCTTATGTTTATGTGCTTGGTCCTTGAATGTTGGATAGGATTCTTAGAAATGCATATGGTACTAGTATTGTCACAGAGGATTGGAATTGTGCCTACAGGTAATCCTAAATCCAAAACTTGCTATTTCAACCAAAGGACTTGGGTCACACAACTTCCAAAAGTAATGTACTCAACTTCAATAGAGAAAAGTGCAACTGAGTTTTGCTTTCTACTAGACTAGGAGACTAAAGATTATCCTATGAATTGGTAGGTCCCTGAAGTACTTTTTCTATCCACCTTACATCTAGCAAAGTCAGAGTCAAAAAATCCAATAATCTCAAAAGAAGTGTTGTGCCTAGGATACCAGATTCCTCAATTTTGGGTTCCTAAAAGGTATCTAAGAATTCTCTTAACAACGGTCAGGTGGGATTCTTTGGGATCAGCTTGAAATCTAGCACAGAGATAAATACTAAATATTATATCAGGTCGGCTAGCAGTTAGGTAAAGTAAAGATCCAATCATCCCTATGTACATCTTTTGATCAACTGATTTTCTATTTGGATCCTTGTCCAACTGAATTCCTGAGGTCATGGGAGTATTAATTGGCTTGGCTTTGTCCATTTCATATTTCTTCAAGATATCCTTTATGTATTTTATTTGGCTCGTTACGTCATCCAATTGTTTAATGCTAAAACCCAAAAAGTAGGACAATTCTCCCATCATATGCATCTCAAACTCCTTACTCATTATTTTAGAAAATTCATCATATAGTCTTTTATCTGAAGATCCAAAAAGTATATAATCGATATAGATTTGAACAATGAGTAATTTATCTCCTACTTTCCTCAGGAAAGGGTGCTGTCTACGCTCCCCTTAACAAACTCCCTTTCTAGTAAGAATGTGCTAAGCCTCTCGTACCAAGCTCTAGGTACATGTTTTAATCCATATAATGCATTTTTTAATTTGAAAATATGATTTGAAAATTGGGAACTCTCAAAACCTTAGGGTTGTTCTACAAACACATCCTCTTTTATTACCCCATTTAAAAAGGCACTCTTAACTTCCATTTGAAAAAGCTTAAATCCCTTATAACAGGCAAAGGCTAATAACACTCTAATGGCTTCCAATCTAGTTATAGGGGCAAAGGTCTCCTAAAAATCAATTCCTTCTATTTGGTTGTACCCGTTAGCCAGAAATCTTTCCTTATTCCTAACCACTACACCAGAATCGTTCATTTTATTCTTAAATACCCATTTGGTCTAACTACACTTTATCCCTTTAGTCTTTCTACAAGCTCCCAGACATCATTCCTAATAAATTTATTCAACTCTTATTGTGTGGCTAGGATCCAAAACTCATCAGAAAGCGATTGATTAATGTTGTTAGGTTCATTCATTGAGATAAAGGTAGAGTGGTTCACTTCCTTCCTAAGTCCATGCATAGTCCTAACTTCTTTAGAAGGGTCTCGTAAGATCATTTCTTTGGGGTGAATTGAAGAGTATCTCCAATCTCTAGGCAAGTAAGTTATTGATTGAATATATATTTAAATCTTTAGATTTAGATATTGTAGTAATTTTTGCATCAAAATTGGAAGGCAAATATCTTAAAATTTTATACACTTTTTCATAGTTAGTAAGTTCTCTTCCAAAGGAATGCAAAGAGGTAATAATTTAAAAAAATCTTGTATACATTTTAGAAATTGATTCAGATGATTTCATATAAAAATGTTTGTAATCATGTAATAAAATATTTAATCAAGATTACTTAACTTCTTTAGTTCCTTCATAAGTAATACACAATTTATCTCAAATCTCTTTACCAGTAGTGCAAGTTGAATCACGCATGTAATCTTCAGATTTTAAAGCACAAAAAAATAGTTTAAACATTTTGCTTTAACTTGAGCTAAATCCCTATCATGCCAAGAGTCCATTCAGAAAAAGGAAGAGGAACAATAACACCATTAAGTTTACCAGTTTGAGGTGTATAACCGTCCTTAATAAGCATCCACATGCGGTAATCAATTGATTATAAGAATGTAGACATGCGAGTTTTCCAAAAATCAAAAGGGATATTATCAAACAAAGGTGGTTGGGTAATAGAATACCCTTCCGCAGTATTATGATTTCCAAAATTAGCCATGGATCAAAAATTCAAAAGCTTTCAAAAACTTATTTTATGAATCCCGCTCTGATACCACTTGAATGTTCGTTAGAGATGTTAAACCCTTATGAAAGAATCCTGAGGCTAACTAAGAGGGGGAGTGAATTGGTATTTTAAAAACTTTTTATGATCAAAGAACAAAACTAAAACCAAAATAATTCACCATAAAGAGTAACATATGCGAAAATTAAATGCAGAAATAAAACAAAGAAATAAAACACCAGATTTATAGTGGTTCGGTAAAACCTTGACCAACATCCATTCCTTAGAGGCATCCTCCGAGTAGTGCACTAACTAAGTGCCTCTTCTTTAGCTCCCACAGCTAGGTGAAGAAGCCTTTACAATAGACTCCTTTTCACCAACCTTGGTGCGACAAAGAACCGACTCCTTTTGCTTCCTCCTGAAGCGAGCAGAGAACCCAGACCGTTTGCTAAAATAGACCTCCCAAGAACCTCCCAAGGATGAAGGATGAAGAACGGAGAGGATGACTTGGAACCTTGCTTGGAGCAACCTTTATGAACCCTCTCACAAACTCCCCCTCACAAGTTTCTCTCTCTCTCTCTCTCTCCCTCTCTCCCTAGGCTCTCTCAGGTCAAGACTGCAGAACTCAAGGTCTTATGCATGAGAAAATTTGGGTCCTTTAAATAGAATATCAAGAATCGACATTATCATCCAGGATGATATTTCTATCATCCTGTATGATCAGTACAAATTAAGCTCAATCAACCTGGACGACATGGGACAATCCGAAGATATTTTGTTCCTATCATCCTGGATAATGTAACATCATCTTGGACAATTATTTCAAATCAGGGAATATCATCCAGACAATGGGCATGGATGGGAATCTAGACAAAATCAAAATGACTTAATCGTCCCGGACAATCTCACGATCGTCCTGGCTGATTAGTTCAAATTAGTGTAAATCGTCCAGCACATCGCCCTGGTGTTTGTGTATGATTTTTTGAACTGATCGTCCAGACCAATTCTGAGATCATCATGGATGATATGATCATATCAATCAACCTTAATTACTATCCTTAATCTCCAGATCAATTTAGTCATAATTGACCTTCATCATCTAGGATGATTTCCTGGATGATAATTAAAAAATAAAGCTTCCTAAATTGATCTGGTGGCTGATTCTTTTTTATTTGAGCCTATCATCCTGGATGATACAAATATCATCTAGGACGATATGCTTAATCTGGATGCCTTAACCAGGATGTCCTAATTAGGGTTTTTATTTTTGACTTATAATCCAAGACAATTTTGGGATCGTCCTAAATGATTTACTTAAAACAGAGAACTCTAAGTTAGATAGAAAAAATTCACTCAGGTGTGTGTGTGTAAGGTTACTTAGCATCGAGCACCATAAGGATTACATTTGACTCAAGAAAGGGAAAAAGTATATTATAGACTGACTCAGTCTTAATCTACCCAATCTTGAGCTGGTTCAACTTCTAGTCTCGATCTTGTGGTCTTGAAACATTAGTCGGCAAGGCAGACGAAGTAAAGCAGAAGTATTTGCAATCATCAAAAATCTATTTATGCAACACAAATTTTCATAGAGTATGAAATGTAATTATTACCATACTATCCAAATTAAATTCATCCTAATTATTTTTATCACATGTATCATACGATACGTAGAGAGGTAACATCGATTGGAAATAATTTCATACCAAACGAATTGAATTTCTCAACGGTTAGAGACACATGGATTGTAAAATATGAATAAGGGTTCATACAGTACAAAGTGCATATCATTAATCAAATCTTGAATGTTGATTAAACAAATGGTTGTGATATGTGCATATTGTATAGTATGATATGAATAATCTTTGGAAGATTTTTGGAAGTGGGTGAGGTGTGTGTTTGATGATCAGGAAACATTTTAAACAAAATATTTTTAAAACATAAACTATAAAAAAAAACCCACACAAACATTCTAAATAACTAAACATATAAAAATTAATACATATTTCACTAAATGATTTCAAACAAAAATTATTTTTTATTTATCTATTTTTTATGGGAAACTAACAATCAGGCCTACTCGTTGATTACAAAAAAGAATTACAAGGTCCTTAAAAGGACCTCCAGCTCTCTACTGCTTAGAAGAATTATAAAGAGAAATAAAAAAGAACCTATTAGCCAGATGTCCTTAATAATCAGAAGCAGAAGATTACCTAATAAAATTCTATGAAGGAGAAAAAAATTAGCCCATAAGGAGAAGGAAAGATTATACTCAATCAGCTCAATCTTCTCGACCAAAAATTCACCCTCCATAAAACAGTAATAAATCTGCAAAAACCTACAAATAAGGCTTGCAAGGACAATAGTAATAACAAGTGAAAGAGATAAACTAGTAATAGTTTTAATAGGAAAAAATGTTAAAAGGGAATTTGACCCACTGCCAAAAGTGTAATAATGCAAATTAACATCTTGAAGATGCATAGAAATGTAGAAATCATTCCAACAATGCTTAAAAAACCATGATATAAAACCTTAAGCCACCGAAACTAGAAAAATACATGGCCACAAAAACTTTATACCCCAACCCACAAAGTCAAGTCATGATAAAGTTCATACCCAAATAACCAACATGGTTACCAACCACATGCAAATAAATATAAACCCAAAACTAAAACCTCCAAAAGATGGAAACTTTAACCAAAGTGGGATTTCTACCAGAAAAGCTCAGGAACATAACACCAGAGTAGACAACCTAATAGAAATAATCAAAATAAAACTAAAACTACCTCTAGTAGTTAAAAAGCGAATAAACCAGAAAACTTGAGGGAAACAAACAAACAACATTATAGGTAATCCAAAAACTATTGCCTAGCATATCAAACACAAAATTGTTTTAACTTTGTTTGCAAAACTATATTTTTATATCATGAGAGTTTTAAAAGATACTAAAATATTATCGTGTTGATTACTATTTCTCCTAACAAATATTGGAAAAATTTTGTTTGTTTTGTTTATGTGTAATAATATTTTAGGGAAATCATAATTCAGATTGTTGAGGACTTCAAGATAGATTATATTAGGGTTTCTTGTAATTGAAGTCTATACTTTCTCTACTTTTCTTGAGTCTAAGAGAGTGTGATTGTAATTGGATAACCATACACACACACATAGGGTGAGTGAGAAAAATTTTTCTTTTTAAACTAATCGTACTGGACGATTTGACCTAAAAGTTCCTCCTAAACTAAGAATCGAATCATGATTTTGAAATTTTCCTTTGAACTGTTCATACATTATAAAGTTGGATTCATACATATGACATCTAGAGTATGAAATGGATATGTAACAACTCATCCTGATAAACACACTAATTTTTGTATTGATTGTACTATATATAGTAGAGTTCGTACAAATGATGTCCAGAGTATGAAATGGGTGCGTACCAATTCATTCCATACGAACAGGTAAATTTCTTAAACTATTTATACTTTACAAAATAATTGCATACAAGGACTAGAGTATGAAATAGGTTTATCCATGTTCGTACCATATGAAGCATAACTTGAATTAACAAGTTTATACTAGGTGAATCTATTTAACTTTGAATTATTCGTATAATACGAAGTCAGTTCATATATATGACTGACACAGTATAAAATCAGGAGTATGAAATATATTGGTACATAAAAATACAATTATATTTTTTAACTATTTGTATGTATATAGTACAATAATATTATACAATCCAAGTATGTTTAACTTAAAATTTAGTTTTCTGGATAGTTTTCTTATCCTTTAAATATAATGAAAGTGCTCAGATGACACTAGAAAGTGCTTTGATACCACTTGAAAGTTTGTTAGGGATGTTAGGCCCTATGAATTGGCCCAAAGCTAATTAAGAGAGAGAGGTGAATTGGTAAAAAAAATATCTTTCAATCAAAACACAAATCAAAACCAATATCACCACAAAGAAAACCAAATGCAGAAATTAAATGCGGAAGTAATAAAGGAAAGAACACACCAGATTAATAGTGGTTCGGTCAAACCTTGACCTACGTCCACTCCTTGGAGGCACCCTCCAAGTATTGCACTAAACTAAGTTTCTCTCCTTTAGCCCCCACAGCTAGGTGGAGAAGCCCTTACAAAATCACTTTCACCTTCCCCGGTGCGGTAGAGTCGCTGGGACCTTTGACACCAAAGAGATCTACTTCTTTGGTGAACTTTCCTCGAGATAAGCCTTGAATCTGACAGTATTCAGGTGCGAGCTTGCCGGAGCAACCGTGTGGAACCCCCTCCATACTCCCTTGAGTCCCCCCCTCACAGTATCTTCTCCCTCTCTCAAACTCCACCCTTTCCTCACTCCGTTTCAAGCTCTATCTTCAAGTTTCCCCCCAAAAGATTGAAGCTACAAAGGCTGTCAAAGACACTTACCAAGTGACATGTCATAGATTAAATAAAATATCTAAAAATGAGCTCATTAATGCAAGTTGCCGACATTATCATCCAGGATGATAGGTATATCGTCTTGTACGATTAGTACAATTTAAGCCCAATCAGCCGGGATGATTTGAGAGGATCAGAAGAAGTTTGATCATATCGTCCAGGACGATAATATATCATCCTGGATGATCAGAACAAATTGTGGAATATCATCCTGAATATTGCCCTGAAAAATAGCTGCCTGATGTCCAATCGTCCAGCATATCGGCCTGGATGCTTTTGTGATCGTCCAGGATGATTTGATCGTGCAATCAAGTCATAATTATTTTCCTTAAATTTTAGAGAAATTTTAGAAAAATTGTCCTAGATCATCTTGGATGATATTTTATAGTCCTAGACGATCCACCTTGACGATGTCCAAAATAAGTAATTCCTAAATAGATCTGGCGACAGATTCTTTCTGTTTTGGGCCTATCATCCTAGCCGATACAAAATCGTCCAGGATGATGTGTTTTGCATAATGAATGCTACTTTAATGAGGATGCCCTAATTAGGGCTTTTGCTTTTGAACAGATCGTCCAGGCCGATATAAATATTATCCCGGGCGATGTTATCAAAAATAATAAACTCTCAGGAACAGTAAGAAAATCTTTCAAGGAAAAACTGTACAAACTGACTCAGACCTAACCCAATCTTGAGCTAGTTCCAAATTGCAGTCCGATTGTGTGAACCTGAAATGTCAGTAGATAAGGTAGTTGTAGAGAAAAAAGAATGTTTGTTATCATCAAAATCATAAGCCATAGATCCGCAACAATCTCCCTCTTTTTGATGATAGCAAATAGTTCAATTTGAATTTGCAAAAAAGAACATTTTCTCCTAATCTCCCCCTCACTAGAATAACACTTTTAAAAAAAATAGGGGAGATAAAAATATTTTTGTTGTTTTAAATTTTTTGAAAAGAAAAAAAAAAGATACAAATTCAACAGTACGTTCTCCCATTTGACATTATCAAAAAGAGAGGAGGGACAAACAAAAAACAAAATGAACAAAAGACAAAAACATTCCTTGATCTAGTGAAAAAATAAATATTCTTAAAATGAGAAAGTTACCTCTTGGTTTTAATCAAAAACTTAGTAGAATTACATTGACAATGCATAGCCCAGAAAAGGTTAGAAATTCAGAATTTGATAATCCAAACTCAAGTTCTTTACAAAGGCTCAAAAACTTTTTAATTCAATATCTAAATCAAGGAATAAATTAGAAAATGAAACACTATTTTATCAAAACTCCTTTCATAAAATATATATAATAGAAGATTAATGCACGAATTGTTGAATCATGAATCATGTTTTTTCAAAATCAAGTATCGAATATATCAAGAGTTTTCTTAAGCTTTTAAGAAGTACAAGAATGGTAACAATTAAATTTTGTGGGCTCATTTTATGCCTCTTGTCAATTTGAATGGTGCTCTTCGCGCATCTTTTGATTTTTGATATACTTTGTGTATATTTTTCAATTTGGCATCTTTGCGCATCTTTTATTTTTGGCATCATTGGCCAAATTTTTTTTAATATGCTACATTTATGAAATCTAAAAAAAAAAGTAAAGCCATCCTATTGATAAAGCAAATTCTTGATTAAGAAAATTATGAGTTAGATTCAACAACTTACAAAAGATCTCTATGCGATAAAGAAAATGTAGGAAGATAAAAAATTTTAGTTTCAAAGACTAATTTAAAATATGAAAAAGATTTTAAATCAAAAGTAGAATAACCTCTTTTAGGAAATAGAGATTGAGAGTAAAAAACATGAGTTTCCTTTCTTTGACTATTTTTAAAGAAGTCAAACACAATTTTCATAAGAATTCAAGAAAAAAAAACAAGATGTAGGTTTTTCATTTTTAGAAAGGTGATGTGTTTGTTGATCAGAAAAGAGAGACATAAAAATTTAACAAAAAAGAAAAGTAAGAAAAATCGAATAAAAAATAGAAAATCATAAAAATAAAAGGACAAACAAAACATGTAAATATAAAAACAAACAAAGGTTTAAGCACCATCTTGCTCCTGGTCCGATGCTTCAGAGACCAGGTCTGCCCAAGAGATTTTTTGTTTTTCATTATTTCCCCAGTTTAAAATTTGCTTCACTTTACCCTTTTCTTTCGTAGGAAGAATTTTTAAATTAGGGCACTAATTTTTCATATGTCCAGGCTTCCTAAGCAATTTAAAGACTTCACATTCAATTGAGCATTGAGTTGTTCTTTCCTATTCCATTTACTAAAAGGAATATCAATTTTAAATCCATTAATAATTCATAATGGTGATGAATAACAAATTAAAATCATATGCCACATTAGAAAATCAATCGATTGCAAAAAAATAGACATGCAAATTTTTCAAAAATCAAATTTAATATTTTCAAACAAAGGTGGTCTGGTGATTGAGTAACCTTCCACAATATTATGATTTAAAAAATTAGCCATTGATCGAAATTCAAAAGATTTTAAAAACTTATTTTTTGAAAATGGCTCTGATATCACTTGAAAGTGCTCAGATGACACTAGAAAGTGCTTTGATACCACTTGAAAGTTCATTAGGGATGTTAGGCCCTATAAACTGGCCCAAAGCTAATTAAGAGAGAGAGGTGAATTGGTAAAAAAATATCTTTCAATCAAAACCAATATCACCACAAAGAAAACCAAATGCGAAAATTAAATGCGGAAGTAATAAAGGAAAGAACACACCAGATTTATAGTGGTTCGGTCAAACCTTGACCTACGTCCACTCCTTGGAGGCACCCTCCAAGTATTGCACTAAACTAAGTGTATCTCCTTTAGCCCCCATAGCTAGGCAGAAAAGCCCTTACAAAATCATTTCCATCTTCTCCGGTGCGTCGGAGTCGCCGGGTCCTTTGACACCAAAGAGATCTTATTTTTTGGTGAACTTCCCTTGAGACAAGCCTTGAATCTGATGGTATTCAGGTGTGAGCTTGTCAGAGCAACTATGTGGAACCCCCTCCACACTCCCTTGAGTCCCCCCTCACAGGATTTTCTCCCTCTCTCAAACTCCACCCTTTCCTCACTTCCTTTCAAGCTCTCTCTTCAAGTTTCCCTCAAAATAATGAAGCTATAATGGCTACCAAAGACACTTACCAAGTGTCATGTCATAGCTTAAATAGAAGATCTCAAAATGAGCCCATTAATACAAGTTGTCGACATTATCATCCTGTATGATCAGTACAATTTAAGCCCAATCAGCCTGGACGATTTGAGACTATCAGAAGAAGTTTGTTCATATTGTCCAGGATGATAATATATCATCCTGGACGATCAAAACAAATAGTGAAATATCATCCTGAACATCGCCCTGAAAAATAGCTGTTTGATGTCCACTCGTCCAGCGTATCGGCCTGGATGATTTTGAGATCGTCTAGGACGATTTGATTGTGCAATCAAGTCATAATTGCTTTCCTTAAATTCCAGATAAATTTTGGAAAAATTGTCCTGGATTGTCTAGGATGATATTTTATACTCCTGGATGATCCGCCTGGACGATGTCCAAAAATAAGTAATTTCTAAATAGATCTAGCGGTACATTCTTCTTCTTTTGGGCCTATCATCCTGGCCGATACAAAATTGTCCAGGACAATGTGTTTTGCATAATGACGGCTACTTTAATGAGGATGCCCTAATTAGGGTTTTTGCTTTTGAACAGATCATCCAGGCTGATATAAATATCATCCCAGACGATGTTACCAAAAATAGTAAACTCTAGGGAATAGTCAGAAAATCTTACAAGTTACAAATCATCAGGAGCCACACCAAATACAATAGACTCAAGAAAGGAAAAAGTGTTCAAACTGACTCAGACCTAGTCTACCCAATCATGAGTTGGTTCCAAATTGCAGTCCCATTGTGTGAACCTAAAATGTTAGTAGATAAGGCAGTTGTAGAGAAAAAGAATGTTTGCTATCATCAAAATCATAAGCCATAGATCAGCAATATATAAGAGTACGAAAATTGACAATCCTACACTTCTTCTATGAATTTTCTCTTGAGAGTAAGAGTAAGAGTGTTTTGGGAGAGTGTTTGAGAGTGAATATTGGTAGATCTTGCTTGTGGAAATCGTAAAGGATTCACAAGGTATCCGTTAGGTGAGGATCTATTTGTATGTTCTTCAAATCTCTACACTACTTTTTTGAAGACTATTCAGATAAGATTTTTAGATAAGATATGGTACTCTACCTTCACTATGAGGGTGAGAAAGGATATTAGTATTCTTCCATCTCCAAGAGGGTGACAAAGGACACTGGTACTCTACCATCATCAGGAGGTTAAGAAAGGATGCCATCACTCTCTCATCACCAGGAGGGTGAGAAAGGACACCGGTACTGTTCCATCACTAGGATGGTGAGAAAGGATGATAGTACTCTACCATACCAGGGTTGGTCGAAGAGAGGTTGTTGTAATTACTTCTAATCCTTACTGTGGGCTCAAAAGGAGAGGCATTTTAATATAGTGCAATACCTGAAGGAGTCTTTAGCGAGTGGACATAGGTCTAGTTGGACCGAACCACTATAAAATTTTGTGTTATTTTGATTTTAATTTTTACTTCTTTTTATTTTCTACATAATTAATATTTATGGTTGAAAAATCCTTTGAGAAAATTTTAATTATTGTATAAAATATATAAATCCATTTTCTAAATTACCAATAGTTTTTTCAATAGCCAATTCACCCCCCTCTTGATTAGCCATGGGATAGTTGTATTCATTTTAACAACCTGTTCAAAGTTTCAAGTGGTATCAGAGCCTATTTTAAAATTAAGGTTTAGAGAACTTTTTGAAAACAATCATGGCTACTTTTGGAGACCATAACACTCCTGAAGGATATTAGAACACTAGACTACCATTATTTGATAACATCCTTTTTGACTTTTTGGAAAACTCATATGTCTACTTTTTTTGAATCGCTTGACTATCACATGTGGATTTTAATTCTGGAAGGTTACACTAGACCAGTAGACTTATTAATGGTGTTAAGACTGAAACACCATTTACTGATTGGGTAGTAGAGGAAAAAGAATTAGCTTAGTTAAATGCTAAATGCTTAAACATTTTTTTGAGCCCTTAAATTTGAGGATTATGTATGTGTTTCAACCTATAAAACTGGAAAATAAATATATGATAGACTTTATATACCATATGAAGGAACTAATGAAGTAAGATAGTCCGGATTGAATATTTTACTACTTGAATATGAACTTTTTTGCATGAAATTGAATGAATCAATCACTGACATGTATACTCATTTTCCATATATAGCCTCTTCATTGTATGCATTAGGTAGGGAACTAACAAATTCTAAGAATATTAATAAAATTTTTTGTTGTTTACCTATTACTTATGAAGTAAAGATAAAAGCAAAAACTGAATAGAAAGACTTAACTATTTATTATATTAATAAATTAATTGGATCATTGATTAGTTACTAGAAAGGAGGGAGTCAAAGAAAGATTGATGCAGGTGACAATTGAAAGGAGAAAAATATTGCATTGAAAGTGGATGACTCAAAAGGTTATCAATTGCAGCCTTACGATGAAGATGATATTACACTCTTGACGAGGAAATTCAAAAGTTTATTATAATAAAACAAAGGAGACATCATAGTGGAATATGGTTATGTTTCACAAAAATGTAAAAATGTCTAATGAAATAACTTGTTATGAATGTTGGAAGCAAGGATATATTAAATTTAACTGCCCTAATCTCAAAACTAATCCTGGCAAGGAGAAAGTTGAGGAGAAAAACAATTTAGGAAGGGCAAGAAAATACTACAAAGAGGTTTCTAGGATAACTCAGTTTCAAATTCCTCAGAAATAGAAGTAGAGGTGGAAGTCATGAACTTGTATTTAATGGCTGACAAAGTTGATCAATTAGATCAAGAGGAGGTATGTGATTTATCTTATGATGAGTTATTTAAAGTTTTTGAGAAAATCTATACTACATATAGGAAACTTAAACAATTTCATGCCAAATTAAATATAGAATATTCTAATTTACAAAAAGAGCAAGTAATCCTTAGGAACGATCACATATCAATTGAGAGGAACCACATGAAATTATTGGATGAATTTGATGATTTGAACAAGAAATATAAATTATTAAATAATCTTATACTAATCTTGAAAATGAATGTAAGGTGTTAATAGATGAAAAAAATAAAAAGAGAATTTGAGTTAAAATTTGACAATATTGTTTTAAAATGTACAAACTCATATATAAAGAGAAATTAAAAGCTCTCGAGAAAAATAGGACACCACCAACACTTGAAAAATTTTCTAATCCTAATCATAAGCTTAAAATTTCAAAACCTAAGAAAAGATAATATAACTCGCATAGATTGGTAAATCTTTTCCTTATGTTAAATGTTTTTCATGTGGAATAATTGGTCATATTTCTTACACTTGCACAATTCATAAAAGAACACATCTAGTGTGGAGTCCTAAGATGTATAAATTATAGCATATCAAATATGCATCTAGATTATTATTATAAAGAGGAGAACCCAAACTTGTTTGGGTTCCCAAGCCTAACGCTTGATCATTTTTTAGAAACACTCTCACTTTAAATCAAATTATAATAATATGAGAGGCTGGCTCGCGAAGAGAGAACATCCACAAAATTTGAAAAGTTTTTCAAATTTCATCGTTGAGTTTTTTCAACCTTATTTTTCTATGGTGGAAGAGGGTCGCCAGTCATCCTCCGATGACCGAAATACCTCAACCCCATCTTCTGTCGTGCATCCAATTCTTTTGGATGAAAAGGGTATATTTATAAATAAGGATTTGGAAATCAAGCAATTTCCTTCGGTAATCAATGAAGGTCGGCTTCTTCCGAAACATAATGTGGTTTCGATGATGGGAAAGGGGAAAGAGACAATGGAAATTCTGGGGAAGAAGAATCCGGCATCTTTTTCTTCACCATATAAGAAGCTATTGTCTAGCATGGCGAATGACCTAGAGGCTTCATCATCAACTGGCTTGAAACTCAAGGTAAATAGATTTTAAAATGTTTCCTGTGTTGCAAAAAAATAGGGCATACTGAATATGGATTTGAAAACATCAAATCATGATGAAGTTTTGAATTTTATAGCTGAACCACAAGTATTGAATGATAAGAATGTGTTACTAATTCTAGATAATGGCATTGGGGGTTTGGAAAATGCTTGGGCTAAAAACTGGCACATCCAAGTGCCCCTAATTAATCCAGATCAGATAGAAGATGAGTATTCTGAAGTTGTTAAACGTAACATGGATAAGGTTTCATAAAATCATTTTTTACTTCAGAAATCTCTTGTGGTGAAGGTATTTGGGAGAAACGTTCCTTTCTTGCTTTATAGTATTGAGTTAAGGCATCAATGGAATAAATTTGGTAGTTTTCATATCACCTCATTGGGACTTGATTGGATTTTATGTTCATTTCATTTCTCTCAAGCTATGGAAGAAGTGCTTAGTGGTCGTCCTTGGTATGTGGGAGGGCACATAATAGGAATGGATAAATGGATACCTCAATTTTCTCCAACATCGTTGAAAGGGCTATCCTCTCCAATTTTGATCCGATTACCACATTTCCCCTTATATTGTTGGGATGAAATTAATGTTGCTAAGATTGTTTCAAAATTTTGAGTTCTATTGTTATTTGATGGGAAAATGTTTAAATGGAGTAGACGTGAATTTGCGAGAGCCTATGTTCGTATTAATCTAGACTCTAAATTATCTCATGGAGTTTGGATTGAATGTTTATGTGGGAAATTTTTTGATAGGATTGAATATGAAAAAATAACTTCTTTGTGTTTCAAATGTGGCAAGATATGACACAAAATTGAAATGTGCATGGAGGTTCCTAAAGAAGTGGAAAATAAAATTCAAAACAAAGTTCAAGGGAATAAATTAAAGGTTTTTGGAATAAGAATTGATAAGAACTTTATGGAAAAAATGGATAGTGCAGATTCTCAAATTTCCTATGGTCCTTTGATACATGTAAATTTTAAGAATAAAATAAGAATGAAGAAAGTCCAAAATCAAAAATCTGAAGTTCAAAATGTTGTTGTGAATCCTGAGGGTAAAGATTTAATAGCTAATATGGCATCAGCAGAATATTCTGTAGGTTATAAGTTTAAATTGAACTCTCAAGTATTTGCAGAGGATATGAATAGATTGGAAGATGAAGATCCAATTAAGCAAGCCGAAGATCTCAAGATAGCATCAGTTGATGAAGACTCTGTTCTAGAAGGTGAAGTTCCTGTT
The DNA here is from genome assembly GCF_001605985.2 of Dendrobium catenatum. Taxonomy (NCBI): domain Eukaryota; kingdom Viridiplantae; phylum Streptophyta; class Magnoliopsida; order Asparagales; family Orchidaceae; genus Dendrobium; species Dendrobium catenatum. The sequence goes on along the minus strand of NW_021318631.1, from coordinate 247,803 downwards.
TCAAATTTTCCTATAGAAACTGGTTCTGTTGATGAAAGTTCAGTACTATTAAAGGATGGTGAGATTGATCCAAATAATGAAATCTTTGCTGTGGAAGAAGTTCTGAATACAAATATTACTAATCAAGAAGATCCCGTGGGAGGAAAGAATGTTGATTTTCCAAAACATGATGGAAGCAAAATAGAAAATTTAATAATTATTAATGATGGAGAGGCTATTTAAAACATAATTAGAAGTGTTCCAAATTTGGAACATGTGGAACATGGAGAATGTGCTTTGACTTCTCAATGGGCTTGTAAGGAGAATGTGAAGAATAAAAAGAACCTGATTGAAGAAGAAGCTGATTTGAATAATATAGTATGTGGGGAAGGAGGTTCATAAATTTTTAAAAATATGGTTGGTATAGGAGGTACGGGTAACTCTCATTATTCTAAAAATCTTAAGCAGGTGAGTACTTCTTTATACAAATTTGGTAAAGTAAATAATGGAGAAGCTTTGTTTGAAGATGGGAAATTCTAACTCCCTTTAAAGTCAGTTCATCTTAAGAAAAAATTTAATAAAGATTCTAAGTTGTTTGGTCCTATTAAAGGAAGTTTTAGAGGAAGGAAGATGGGCTCTCTTGGAGGCAGCATTGGAGCCACTACAATATTTAACCCGTGATATGAGTGGTGAAAGTGAAGTTCAAGAATGGTTGGTGGATTAGTTAATGATGGTGGAGCTTCTTAAAGGTAGCACTTTTGGAGGCATCAAGATCGTTGTCAATGTCTTAATGAATTTCTTTTACTTGTGTTTCATTTATTTTATTTTGTTTAGCAAACTTGTTTTTTCTTTATTTATTTTAAGTATTTAGAAAAAGGATATAGAAGAATGGAATTTAAGAATCATTCTATATATTATTTTTTACTCAATTGGGAAATCTGGGATACTAATAAACCTTTTTGGTTGTTGTTTTATCTTTGGTATCCCCTCCACCCCTATGGGTTTAAAAGGATAAGTAGAGGGTCTTATTTTCATTATAACATTTCCCTTTTCCTAATATTTTAATTATCTTAAAATGCTTGCTAATAAGACCTCCCTTTACTTTGTTTTAATGGGAGTTTCTAGTAGTTTCTTTTGTCTATGAATAGTTTATTTTTTTTAATTTTAGTGCTATATGCATTTTCTCAAGTCCTCATGGGAGCATTTAATACTTGGGCAGTGGATGTTTGAAGCATATGACTGGAGACACTATATAATTCATATTGCTAGAAGCTAGGAATGGATGCAAAGTTACACTTGAAGACATTAGCATAAGGAAAGTGGTAGGTATAGGTATGATTGACAACAAGAATAATTTTTTCATTGAAAAAAGTATTATTGGTTTAAGGCTTAAAACATAATTTGTTTAGTATTAATCAGCTTTGTGATAAAGGTTATAATGTTAATTTTTTTCCTACAAGCTGCATAAAAAGCAAAATTGGAATTGATGTGTTCCATGGAAATTCGGTAAATAATATGTACATTCTTGATTTAAATATTCTTAAATCTTCTAATGCATTTTATCTCAAAATAATTACTGAAGAACCATGGTTATGGCATAGCAGACTTTATCACGCAAGCAAAAAAAATCTTAAGAAGATTACCCAGAAAGATTTGGTTATAGTAATACTCAAACTAAACTTCACTAAGGATCTCCTATGTGATGCGTGTCAATTAGAAAAATAGGTGAAGTCCTCCTTTCATTCAATTAAGGATCTTAGAACTAGCAAAGACTTGGAATTGAAACACATGGATCTTTTTGGATCGGTTAGCACTATAATTCTAGGATGTAATGTTTTTGGGTTTGTAATAAATAATGATTTTTCAAGATTCACTTGGGACAAATTCATATTTCATAAGAGTGAATTATTTGATCAATTTATAAGTTTTTCTACTTGGATTCAAGGAAAACTAGGGTGTGAAATTTTATCAATTGAAAGTGATCATGGAGGAGAATTTGAAAATGAAAAATTTGAAAGTTTTTATAGAGAAAAAAGAATTGATCATAATTTTTCAGCACCTAGAACCACTAAACAGAATAGGATTGTCAAAAAAAAAAGAATAGAACTATAATAAAAGCTACTAGAGTCATGTTGGTTGGATAGTCTCTTATAAAATATTTTTGGGCCGAAGAAGTTAGTACGGCTTGTAATGTTCTGAATAGGGTGAACATTAGATCCAAATTGAATAAGATACCGTATGAACTTCTTAATGGGAGAACACCTAAATTTTTACATTATTATGCTTTTGGATGTAAAGTATTTATTCATAATAATATTAAAACCCCTTTAGAAAGATTTGATCCTAATTATGATAAAGGAATTTTTCTAGGATATTCTAGTATTGGCAAATCATTTAGGGTTTTTAATAAGAGAACTTTGGTAGTTGAGCATACCACACATGTAGTTTTTTTATAAATCTGACATTTTGGAAGAGCCAAGGTTAGAAGAAGATCATATTTAAGATATCTCCCAAGAAATTAAAAATACAAATTTGGAAGAGAATGTTGGAATAGAAAAAATGTTGCCTAGAGAATGAAATTTTTCTAAGAGTAACCCTAAAGAATTTATTTTAGGTGAATGTAGTGAGGGTGTTAGAACTAGACATGGCGTTAGTAAGGAAGTAAACCATTCTGCCTTTATATTAATTATGGAATCCACTAATATAAATCAAGAACTTTTTGATGAATTTTAGATTTTCGACATTCAAGATGAATTGATTCAATTTGTTAGAAATGATGTTTGAGAATTTATTAAAAGGCTTAAGGATCAAAGTGTTATTGGAACTAAGTTGGTGTTCAAAAATAAAATGAATGATCCAAGTGTTGTGATTAGAAATAAGTCAAGATTGGTGGCCAAGGCTTATAATCAAATAGAAGGGATTGATTTAAAAAAAAAAAATTCCTATGTAGCCAGACTTGAAGTGATAAGGGTATTACAAGGCTTTTCTAATTTTAAAGGTATTAAATTATATTAAATGGATTTTAACAGTGTCTTTCTTAATGGGGTGATATAAGAGGATTTTTATACTAAGATGCATCAGAGTTATGAAAATTTGAAATTCCCAAATCTTGTGTTTAAATTGAAAAAAGGCATTGTGTGGACTAAAATAGGCACCTAAGGCTTAGTGTGAGATATTAAGCACTTTCCTATTAAAAAGATCATTTGTTAAACGAAGTGTGGACACCATTCTCTTCTTAAAAAGGATAGAAGATGACATACTCATTGTTCAAATATATGTTGATGATATCTTGTTAGATAAACTAATAAAAATCTTTGTGATGATTTTTGACAAATAATGAGTAGTGAATTTTAAATTAGTTTTATGGTGACTTAAGTTACTTTCTTAGTTTTAGCATAAAATAAAATGAGGAAGGAACATTTTTTATCCAATCAAAGTATATTAAGGATATCCTCAAGAAATATAAAATAGATAATGCTAAACTAGTTAGTGCACCAATGAGTTCCTCAATGCAATTAGATAAGGACCTTTATGGAAAATTTGTTAATTAAAATTAATTTAGATTTAGAGGAATAATTGGATTATTTCTTTAGTTGACTGCTTGTAGCCTGATAACTTGTTTAGAATTTATTTGTGTGCTAAATTTCAAGCTGATCCAAAGGAATTACATCTGATTGTTGTTTAGAGAATTCTGAGTTATTATTTGGGAACTCAAAATATAGGGATTTGGTTGACTAAGCACAGCTCTTCCCTTGAAATCATTGGATTTTCTGATTCATATTTTGCAAAATGTAGGGTTGATCGAAAAACTACTTTTTGAACTTATTAATTTATAGGAAACACTTTAGTTTCTTGGTCTAGCAGAAAAAGAATTCGGTAGCCATTTTTACTGCTAAAGCAAAATACATTGCCTTATATATTTGTATGGCACGGGTTCTTCAGTTAAAATAATAATTGATTGAGGTAGGATTTTCAATTGGCACTATTCCAATTTTATGTGATAATACAAGATCAATATACATTTCAACGAATCCTATTCAAAATTCTAGAACCAAGTATATAGATATAAGACATCACTTTATTATAGATCATGTGGCTAAAGAAGAAATTGAATTACATCATGTTGCTATTGAGAATCAACTTGCAGACATTTTCAAAAAACCACTAGCTTTTGAAACATTTAGTACTTTAAGAACCATATTAGGTGTGATTGATTTAAATCCTAAAAATTTAAATTCTTTAAATTGGATTTGTAATGTATTGATGTGTTTGTTAGGCTGTTTGTTAGGGTTTGTTTATTTGTCTGTTATAGTTTTGTTAGTTTTTGCTTGTTTTTTTTTTTGTTAGTTTTGAGTTTTAATTATGTTTTTTCCTGGATGTTTTTTTGTTTATAATGTCATCTTTTAATTGTTTAAATCATACTGTAATATTTTTTTTTTGTATTTTACAAATTTTGTAACGTGTATATGATATTTTCTGAGTTGAGCATGCAAGACTAAAATTTTATTGCATATTGTATTATACGATGTAATCATTATCTATATGATCTTAATTTTTTAAATATGTATGACTGGAGAAAATATTCCAAAAAGATAGTTATTGATCACAGATCATACAAAAAAATCACATTTCATCTGTATGATCCTAATGTTAGTTTCTCATGTGGACAATTCTAATCATCATAAAACAATATTTAATATTCTAATTATCCTAGATGAATAAGTGTTCATCTATATGATCGTTTGGTTAAAAGCTTGTACAAAATGATGCTTCAGGAATGGCATTTTATGAAAAGTCATTTCCTTTTTTGTTATTTCCATTCATATGTACGAAATATTTTTCATCACGTACAATTTTAAAATTGTACATATGTTCAAAATTTCTTACTGTACAATAGGTCGTGGATGGTTTCACATTCATTCACAAAACATCTTGAGTCCAAGCTCTAGGAATGGCCAACAATAGCAAACATCCTCGTACTTCCAAGGGCTCATCTTCTCGCTCTGGTAGAGATGAGAACTTCCTTTCTAAGGAAAATGAGAAAGACTTCAATCATTTCATTGCAGCCAAGTTTACACCTTTTTGACACCTTATTCAAAGTGACATAAACTTCTCTGTCATGCCCCTTTTTGCCTCAACCCAATTTTCTTTTATCCTCACCTTGATCTATACATACCATCAAGAAACTTTCTTGACTTTCTTGTGAACATGAAAGTGAACTAAAATCATATTAGGATGACCTCTTATTTCCTTAAGCAGTACATTCAAATAACTATGGAAGATCTAGGTAACTTCCTTCACATTAGAACTCAACAGATTAGAGCACATACCCTAACCTCTAGAGTGGATTTTTATTGGTAAAAAATAAACCATACTCTTATAGGTGTTGCTCAAGTAAGCCATCTTGTCATGTGTATACCCTTAACTAGAATGCCAGGATCACCCAGCATGTCTTGAGAACTTCTATCATTCACAAAGATGGTGATCATTTAATTTTGACTCCTCTTTTATTTAGTGTCACATATTTGATAATGGCTGAAATTCCTATTAATGAAGCCCAACTGATCTTGGACTAAAAATATAAACTTTATGATATTGGACTTTATCATAATAGGAGGAAAAAAATGTTACCTTATGACACTTAGTTGCCTTCATTTTAAAGAGAAAGTACAACCTAATCCATCATGATCCTCCCATACAACTTCCCATTTACTTTACTAATGCCTCTTTCCATCAATGTTCTAACGGGAAAGATTTAGAGAAAGAAGAAAGAGACCCAGCTCCAGCACCTGCGCTTGCACTTAGACCCGATCAAAATTTCTATCAAGAAATGGTCCAGCAAATTTAAATAATGGAATCTCATTTTAATCAACATTTTGATCAAATTGAGAATCACCTAACCCAGCAGGATGCTAGGTACAATAAAGACATGGGGTTGATCCGATGGTAATTTGACTCAATTAACATTAATTTAGCTATGATTAATAGCTACTTTTTAATGTTTAACCCTCAACCACCTCCTTACCATGGCCCTTCTGGAATTTAGTTGTTACTTCTATGTTGTACTTGTTGCTGAGATGTTTGTATTTCTTGTTTAGATGTTTTCTAGTGATTCCATGTATTGGTTTTCTTCATATTTCCAGGATGATATTGTTTTAAATGGAAAGATGTGTTTGTATGTGTTTCTTGTCTTAAATGGAAAGATGGAATGATGTTTTATTGTGAATTGAAATTACTCTTCTTAAACTTTTTATGTTTTTGGAAAAGAATCATTTGTAGGTTATCTCTAGAATGAAATTTTAAATTACCTTTTTCTATGAATTAATTTCCTTGCAAAATTTAATCTCTTAAAATTTTAAATTACATTATGATTGGATGTAGATTAGAAGATCAAATTTATGTTCTTTTAGATAAGTATTACTTAACTATAATTATTACCAAATAGATGTCCTATTTTTATTTTTTATATTTTTTAATGTGTTTATTTTTATTAATTTTGTGAATTTGTGTTAAGATTCATTGATATTAGAAAGATCAAAAGTGTAAAATGATTTACAAAATATGCCAAAATTGAAAAGATGCACAAAATGTGCCACTTGTTTAAAAAAGATGCACAATGTTTGCCAAAATGAAAAGAGGCATAAAATCAGCACAAATTGAAATATTGCACAAAGTGTGCCACAAACAATTAAAAAGATGCGCAATGTCGCCAATTGAAAAATTCATACTATTCTTTATTTTATCATTCTATCTCTTATACATATCCATATAATCGGCAATAATCTTCACTAATGAATTAGAAACTAATTAATTTTTATTTCATAATTTTTATAATAATAATTTATATTTGATTTGTCTAGAATGGACAGTGAACCTGGTTGACTTTTCTTATCTTAGTTGTTCTTTGATTTAAATTTTGACTTTTCTTTTTAGCATTAAGAAGTTAATATTATATTTAAAATTAGTTTAAAATCTTCTTCTTCATCAACTATATCTATTTATCCATAGAAACTTATCATTTTAAGATGTACTTCCCTTTTTATTATTGTCAAAAGGGGGAGTCCTTAGTTATTGTTTGATGTATTATTTGTTTGATGTTGTTTGGTGTTTGTTATGATTATTTGTTATATGATTTTTTTTTATGTATTGTGTTATTTTGTGTGTGTGTGTGTGTTTTTTTTTTTTTGAAGAGATGCAAATTGCATTAAAACATGAAGAAAAAACTATTAGAAGCTAAAATAGAAATAAAACTAAAAAACTTCCATTTCCAAACAAAGGGAAAGGAAGTCCTAAAGAAAAGTAAATAAAGCATAGAAAAAGTATACTTGCAAAATAAAAAAGTTAATGGAAATAAGATCCACTAATCCTCACTTTGAACCAGTTGGCGTGTTGGGGACACCAAAATTTTAAAATAACCAAAAAAGGTTGGTTAGTATCCTATAGATCCCAAGCAGATAAAAAATGACAACTATATAGAATCTCAACTTCCATTACTCTAAAATCATAATGCAAAAAAACAATATTGATAAACTGAAAAATCAAGAGGCTAAACAACCACATCATTATTACAGACTTTAACCAAAAAACTCATCAATAAAGTAAACCCACTAACAGACAGGAACTCCAAAATTATCATTCCCTTCTAGTCTTCAATAAATAATACTTGATCTTAAAAGATCAATGTAGTAGCATCCATAGGCTTATTTGGGATATGATCACACATAAAGTCATCATCAATACATCCAACATCAACCACCTTAGACTAACCAAACAAAGTTGATGAAGCAATACACCGACTCCCGCATCAAGAGGCTAAGAATTGACCCCTACACTTCCAAATCAATACGAAATTAAAACCACCACCACACACATCACCCTGGTAAGTGAAAAAAATAATGATATTTAGATATTTCAAGTCTTCAACAAACAATATTTGATCTTCTAAGAACAAAGAAGTAACATTCTTAAGCCTTTATGGTAGAAGCTCCCACCTAAAGCTAACTCCAATACATCTATGGGGATCCAAACAACCTCCCAAATACGAGCCAACTAACAATAGATTAATCGCTTCAATAACTTTGGCTTCACTAGAACATCTAACCGAGATATTTTCCTTGGAAGATCCAATCAATGCCATCCAAATAGCTACATAACTAGCAGTAGTAGCATTATCTCTAAGAATCTTTAAGAAACCTGAAACAAAATATTCTAAAAAGAAATATCCACATCTACAATCCAAACAACCATACACCAACAATCTCTTGAACTTCAAGAAATCACACGCTAAGAACACTATCAAATCAAATTTGAATCAAGAAAATTAATAAACCAGAACAAATCTAGAACAAATTTTAACCAAGTAAAACATTCATTCCAAGAATAACTGTAGGCAACGTCGAACCAATGAATATACTCCTCCAAAATCACCTTCAGACTAGTAGTATCACCAAAATAAATCAAGAATAACTTAGATCTAACACCATTTGAATCACAGCAAGAATAAATGTTATCCAAACCAAGTCGACGGAGAACCAATGTAAGGAAAAACTCTACTAAAATTAACCTAAAATCAGTTGCTGAACCAAAATCATCTTAAAACAAAAGTAAATTAGATGAAAACTGAAAAGGAAATCCACACCAAGATTAATCATCAGCCCCACCATGCCAATGGAGAAACTCTACCAACCAAAGCCTCATCAAAATTAAATTGAGATTAGTTGCTCCACAAAAATTGCCTTTAGCCAAAAGAAATCTTGACAACGAATAAACTTCCCACCAGGGAACTTTGTCGGCCACACCAGGTTGACGGAGTAACTTTGATAACCAAATATCTACCAAAATTGTGATCTCTGCTTCTTCGCTCTCAGATCTTTACTTTCAGATCTCCGCTTCTCCACTTCTCCACTCTCAATTTGCTCTCCAAAGTTTTTTAATTTTGTGTGTGTTTTTTGTGTTATTTTTGTTTAAGTTTTTGGGTCTTTTTAATTTGTTGTTGTAACTTTTTTATTTTCATTAGAATCCCTTATTTTAAATTGGTTATTCATTTAAGGGGAGCTTAGGTGAAAAATATCTTCAAGTGTTAACTCAAATAATAATGGTTTTGTCATCCTAAAAAAGGTGGAGATTATTAAAACTTAGTTTTGAAAATTATGTTTTTATATGGTATGAGTTTTTGATGATTCCAAAATTTTGTTATGTTTATTACAGTTTCTCCTAGCACATATTGAAAAAAAATTGTGTTGTTTGTGTGTACTAACATATTAGAGAAATCATACTCCAGATTGTTGAAGACTTCAAGACATTATATTAGGATTTCTTGTAATTGAAGTCTATACTTTTTCTATTTTTGTTGAGTTTGAGAGAGTGTAAGTGTAATTGGGTAATTATGCATACACGCACTAGGGGTGTGAGATAAAAATTTTATTTTTAAAACTAATATTAATATATTATTCTTGAATCATACTAAATAATTTGACCTGAAAGTTCCTCCGAACTAACCTAATCGAATCATACCTTATAAATTTTCCTTTGATCTATTCATACTATACAAAGTTAGATATGTGCATTTGATGTTCAGAGTATGAAATGGATACATACGAGTTCATCCCGAATGAACTCACCAATTTTTTTACTGATCATACTGTATAGACATTAGTACTCTGTAATCACCATAAGGGTGAGAAAGGACACTGGTACTCTGCCATAACAAGGAGGGTCAGAAAGGATCTCAAAACTTCCCCATCATGAGGAGGGTGAGAAAGTATGATGGTACTCTACCACACCATAAAGGGGTACACTGCCACACTGTTATAAGGGCTTCAGAATAAAATTTTAACCCTATCCGTAGAAGGGAGATTGACTGCAACCCAAATATTCCAAATTATGACTTTAACTATTGGAAGAGGAAGGAATAGAAACTCAACTAACCCTACATAATTGACCATCTCTTAGGGTTTATTGTTTTTAATTTTTCTTCCTACCAACTTGTGTATATCCATTCTCAATATTTTTGGCATTTTGATTGATGGGAGAAGACAATAAGGAAACATCATTTATACATTAAGGATTTCCGATTAGAGATTGATTATTACTAGGTAAAATTTCTCCTTCCTCCAAATGTTCTTCCTCTCCATCATCCTTCTTTTTGGACTGGTTCCTTTTTGAATGACTTAACTCACAATGTATATATATCAGGACACCCTCCACTTCTTCATTGTTTGATACTTTTTCCATATTCTCAATTTGAATCACTTCCTTCAAAGGCATGCTTGAAATAACTGTGGATCTAACTTCAATATTTTGTAAAGCTAAACCATCCGTATGATTCATATTTTGAGATTCAAATATGGAAATTTCTCTAATTTTTCAACTTGTTCACTAATAAGAATATCCAAATGTGAAGTTTCCAAGTTATCTTGAACTGCTACAGGACCATTGTTCACCACTAAGGTAATGATAACCTCATTTTTATTAAGGTCCTTCACATCAAAAATGTCATCAGCCTTCTCTCCGTTATTTCCTTTCTTAAGGTTAGGATGAACCATGAAATATTTATTCAAAGAATGACCATGCACTTTGCAATGAGTGAAAAAATTAGGTATATTTTCAAACTCAACTTTTTTCGAGATAACTAGCTACATCAGATTGATTTCACACTTCTTTAAGAAGCTTTTTGGTAATGTCCAGTTCAACAGGAATTCAGGCAACTGAAGGTTTCATTCTAGAGGTAGTGGCTTGGTCAGATTGAAGGGGATGACTAAATATGGATCCCAAAGCATGTAATATATGCAATTTAAAGAAATGTAACCTAAAATTCAAAAAAGATTGCCAAATAACTACTATAAGAGATTCTTCTTTAATGTCAAAATAAGGAGTCCACTTGAATAATCTCATTTGACATTTAATAATATAATAAGATATCCTAGCAAAAATCCTACTATATTCCAAATCGTTAAAAATTTGAATCACTACTTACCTTGTATCCAACAAACTAATAGAGAAAAGCTAAGAAAGTTTAAGATTGACAAAAAATGACCTGATAGAATTGAGGTTAGGGCATCCTAATAAAAAATTCCAAACAAAAGTAAACTGAAAAGGGGAAGCAAGTTTCATAATAACTTCTTCAAAACCAACAAAGTAGGAACTCCTTTGAAAGAAGAACAAGTAAATGAAAAACTAGAATCTTTCGTGGATGTATTCCCCACCAAAACATCATGAAAAGAATGAGTATGAGGAGAAGAACCATTATCCAAAGCATTAAAAAAAACTTTATTAACTACGACATATCCCGTCAGTGGAATACTCCAAGGGGTCATGACAGTCGAAGACTGACCCTCCGACATCACAGCAAAATTGAAAAAAACACCAAAGGCCAAGAGGCTTTAGGTGAAGGAATGGAGGAAATTAATAAAAAATTGGAAGAATAAACAAAATCCAAAACACAAAAGGAGAAACCATGAAAGGTTATAGAAGAAACCCAATCACTACAGCCTGAGTACACCATAGGAGAGAGAATATGAATTTTGGAATGATGAAATGTGTTGACATGTTACAATTGTTTTTAATTTATCTTATATTAAGCATGAATGTCTATAACACCTAGTTTTTATCCTTAGGTACTAAAGGTGTCATAGGTTAGGGGTTTTGTGATAATGTCTGCTAATTGATCTCCTGTAGCTATATGATGTAATTCTATATCTCCCTTGTCTACATGATCTCTTATAATGTGATGCCTAATGTCTATATTCTTTGTGCGAGAGTGTTGAATTAGATTTTTGGATATGCAAATAGAACTAGTGAATTCACACATAATTGGAATGGATACTACAGGTAGTCCAAGATCTAAGATTTGTTGGTTTAAACATAAGACTTAAGCAATACTTCTCCATACTTTTATATATTCTACCTCAGTTGTGGAAAAGGCTACTAAATTTTATTTTCTACAAGACCAGGAAACTAAAAATTGTCCTATGAATTTGCAGGTTTTAGAAGTGATTTTTCTATCTACCCTACATCCTATAAAACTAGAATTTGAATATCCTATTGATTTAAAAGAAGTGTTATACCTAGAATACTAGATTCCTAGGTTTGGAGTGCCTAACAAATATATAAAAATTCTCTGGATAGTAGACATGTAGTATTTATTTGGGATTAGCCTAAAATATAATATAAAGATAAATACTAAACATAACATCTAGTCAACTAGAACTTAAGCAAAAAAGTGATATAATTATTCCCTTATACTTTTTCTAATCTACTTATTCTTCATTTGAGTCCTTGTCTAATTGAATAGTAGAGCTCATGGGTGTGTTCATGGCCATAGCATTTTTGTTTCATACTTTTTAAGAATGTCCTTGATGTATTTATATTGGCTAAGGAAGGTTTCATCATCCATCTACTTTACACTAAATCCAAGAAAGTAGCTTAGCTCTCCTATCATACTCATCTCAAACTCTCAACTCATTATTTTTGGAAATTTATCACATAAAATTTTATTTGATGATCTAAACTAGATGTTATCAACATGAATTTAAACATTGAGTAAGCCTTATCCTTCTTTCTTTAGAAAAAAGCTGGTGACTACTCTACCCTTAACAAATCCTTTATCTAAAAAAAAGGTGCTCAGTCTTTTATACCAGGCTCTAGGTACTTGCTTCAACCCATATAAGGCCTTCTTTAGTTTAAATAGATGACTTTGTAATTATGAATTATAAAACCTAAGGATTTCTCAACATAAACATCCTCTTTAATCACCCTTTTTAGGAAGGCACTCTTAACATCTATTTGTTATAGTTTAAAACCCTTAGAGAAAGTAAAAGCTAATATTACCCTAATGACTTCTAGTCTAGCTACACAAGAAAAGGTTTTCTCAAAATTTATTCCTTCGATCTAGTTATACCTCTTAGATACTAGTCATGCCTTATTCCTCATTACTATTTTAAATGCATTCATATTATTTTTCAAAACCTACTTTATTTCAACCAGACTCTGGTTCTTAAATCTCTTGACTAGTTCCCATACATCATTTCTTATAAATTAATTTTGCTCTTCTAGCATTTTAAGGATCCATAATTCGTCAGTTAGGAATTATTCTATATTGATGGATTGTATCATAGAGGTAAAAGCTGAATGATTAACTTCCTTCCTAAGTCCATGCGTACTTCTAACACCATCTCCTAAAATAAGTTTTTCAGGATGAATAGAAAAATATCTCCATTCTCTAGGAAATTTTTCTTGAGGTTCTACTCTTTCTACTATAGTAATTACTTCTACCACTTGAATGACCTTGACTTCTTCTTCTTAAGGTTTAGATTTAAAAGTTATATATGATTCACCAAAAAATATATGGATAGATTCTTCTACTACCAGGGTCCTCTTATTAAAGATTTTATAGGCCTTACCTATAGATGAGTAACCTAAGAAGACACCTTCATCAGACTTGGGAATAAATTTTTCTAAGGGTGATTTTTTATTGATTAAGATGAAAAATCTATATCTAAATACATGCAAGTGAAAAAGGTTGGGTGTGCTACCCTTAAGAGTTCATAGGGTGTCTTATTAAGTTTGGATTTAACAGTCACTCTATTTAAAACATACAAGTAGTATTCACTACTTCTTCCCAAAAATACTTAGGGAGTGAATATTAAGTTAACATTTTTGTAGCAGCTTCCACCAAGGATCTAATTTTTCTTCTAATTATTCCATTATGCTGGGGGTCATAGGGAAAGTGAAATAATGTTCTATTCCTATCTCTTGATTGAAGGATTCAAACTTATAATTTCAAACTCCCCACCATAATCACTATAATTGTTAGGATTTTACATCCTAATTTTCTTTTAGATCCAAATGGAAAATATTCTAAATTCCTTAAATGACTTTAATATTATGTGCTAGGTATCTAACCCAAGTAAATCTAGAGTAATCATCCACTATTACAAATCAATCATCCCTCCTAGGCTGGTTATACTAATAAGTCTAAATAAGCCCATTTATATGATTTTTAGGGGCCTAGAGGAGTTAATGTCTTTTATTGAATAAAATGAAAACCTAACTTGTTTTCCTAGTTGGTAGGCTTCATATAGGTGGTCCTTAGTGAAGTCTAACTTAGGTTTGCCTCTAAGTAAGTTTTTCTAAGTGATGCTCCTAAGAGTCTTCATGCTAGCATGACATAGTCTCCTATGTCTTAGCCAAGATTCATTAATTATAGTTTTTAAGCACAAGAAATTTGATTAATCAATGCAATTTATGTCAAACATGTAAACATTGCTCATCTTTTTATTTTTTTTTCTAACACATGTTTTTCTATTTAAGTAATAATGCAATTGTTAGAAAGAAATGTTATATCAAAGCTTTTATCATATAGTTGACTAATACTCAATAGATTATATTTTAAATAATTAACTAATAATACATTCTAAATCATAAAGTATTTAGATTTACCAATTACATATGAGCCCATTACTTTCCTAGTGGTATTGTCCCCTAATGTTACCTTATCTCTTGACTTGGTCTCCAGTGTGATGAATTTCTTTATATCACCAATCATGTACCTCAAACATCCACTATCTAGGTACCACATGATCTCATTGGGCCTTATTTGAAAGCACTCCCATATAGTTATTAAGATGTTAGATTTGGGAACCCAAGTGAGTTTTTGTTACACCTTATACTTAATTGATTAATAAAAATGGATACTATGATGTGATGAATGCTATTTAGGTCTACACATTGGATTTGTCCTATGATGGATTATACAAGTGCAGGCTATGTGACATAACATGCCATATGAGTAACACCTAACATAAGGAAATGGATTTACTAACCTATGCTGGTTAAGGTGCCTTTCCTAGGTTTAGGTAATGCATGTTGTGTTGAGTTGTTATACTAAAGAGCTAATGTGGGTGATGTTTTATTATTCTCAAGTGAAATAACTTTTTTTCTCAAAAATTCATTACCACTCTCATATCTTGCCACATCAAGTTTTAATGCATGCTAAGTATTATTTAGTTTACATGAAAATTTTTTGAATTCCTAAATGAGTTTTCTAGTTCAATATATGATATTTTCAAGGATTCATGTGCATTATTTAAGTTGATATGCTTCTTTTTTAAGGTATCATACTCATCAAGCAAGTTCATATAATCATTATCTAGACTAACATGCTCTTTTTGAAAAATAGTTAATTCAATATTAATACTAGCATGCACCTTTTTTAGCTTCCAATAAGAATCATGAATGTTTTCAAAAATTATGAGTAATTCATCATAGGAAAGTTGACATACCTCATCTTGATCTTATTGATCAAGATTATTGTTAGCCATAAAACACGAGTTTGTTACCTTCTCCTCTGCCTCTGCTTCAGATGATTATGAGGCAGAGTAGGCCCAAAAAACTTTTTACATCTTTTCCTTTCCCCTCTTAAACTTTGGCTTCTCTTTACACTTCTCTTTGATAGGATAAGTCTTTGGGTTGGAGTAGTTAGCTTGGAGGTGACCTGGTTTATTTCAGTTGAACCAAATGGTGTTAGAAGAATCCTTAACATTATTATTACTTTTACCTTTTATTCAATTATGCTGATGATGTCTCTACTTCCTTTTTAGAAAACTCTTGAATTTTCATGTCATTATGGTGATGTCATCCTCCTCCTCCGCTGAAGAACTATCACTATCCAAATTAATTTCTTTGAGTGTGATAATTCTCTCCTTCTTCTTTTCTCCTACATCCATTTGCCTTTGACACACTCCTTGCTCATATGCAATGAGTGACCCAAACAAATTGTCATTAGAATAAATATTCAAGTCTTTAGATTCAATGATTATAGTTATCTTGGCATCATAAGAACCAGGTAAGCAAAATAGATTTTTATTAACTATTTTAGAGTTTTATAGTTCTCTACCTAGTGCATGTAAGGATGGCAATATCTAGGTAAACTTAATGTATATTTAACATATAATCTCATAAGGTTTCATGCGAAAGAGTTCATAGTCATGCAGTAGTATGTTTAGCTCATACTATTTTTTACTTCACTAGTTCCCTCAAAGGTGATACATAATCTATCTAAAATCTAATTTCTCATAGTGCATGTAGAAACTCGCATACAATCTTTGGATTTTAAATCATTAAAAGAAATAATTCAAATATTTAGCATTTAACTGTGCAAGTATGTAAAAGCTGTTTGACCTTAAGGAACTAGCTTGAGGATCACCAAGAGGGGGATGGATTGGTAATTTTAAAAAAGTCCTTAACTTATTATAATAATGATAATTTTTTGAAACATTTTCAAAAGTTAAAAATACTATTTTTAAATTACTTATAAAAGCGAACGAGTTTATAATGGAAATAAAATATAGAGATTTTTATTTGTGAAGCTAAGCAATAATCAATGATGGAAATAAAATATGAAGCTAAACAATAATCACCAATTTTCCTAAGCAGTTATAATGGAAATAAAATGTAGGAAATATAAAAGTCATAAAAGGAAATAAATACACTAGAGATTTTTATGGTGGTTCACTCAACCTTTACCTACATCCACTCCTAGGAGTCCTCAGCACTAAGAATTTGCACTAAAATAAGGTGACTGTCATTTTTCTTCCACAATTAGGTAGAGAAGCACTTACAGACTCAATTTCAATAAATATGATGCAGCAGAGTGTTGGATGCAATGTCACACTCCTAATGATGGCAGCAAACCTGGACTCATTTTCGCCTCTTAGAGAAGGAAAAGAACCTTAGCTTCTTTTTGTCCCTTCTAAAGAAGGCAGAGTATCTTAAGGACTTAACCTATAAGCCTCTCTTTTGAGAGAGCTTCCAATGACTCACCAAGGCCATAGGAAGAACAAGAGTGTAGCTAGCTAGGAGAAACTGTGTGATCCCCTCACACTCATTCTCCCTCACAGTCAACCTTATTTTGTCCTTCCTCAAAAACCCTGAATTTCTTAAAAGCTTATCTTTCAGAGTGCCTTCAGCAGTCACACAATCTTCTCTTCATTCTAAAGAGAATCTTTAAAACATCTTTAAGTAATGGGCTTCAAAAAATAAGTATGTTGTCACTATTCATATAGTGAAATTTGAGTTCGTACAAAATGATTAGTTCAAAACAAGTTCCATCCAGTACGATGTAAAAAAATCATTCAAATGAATTATTTAATTAATTTGAACTCATCGTACATTATGATTAACAGATCGTCTAGCATGATCTATTTAATTTCCTCTATTCATGTAGGATGATTCTTGGGATGATTGAAAATCATCTATTTTAATTGTCTCGTAGTGCTCTCATCTTATAGTATGGTTAGTTGATTTAAAATATATATATTAGTGTTTTCAAATAGGTTGTATAGTATGATTTGGATATCGTATTGTATAATTAGTTCAAAAATCATGGTTTTTTTTTTACAATCTTTAGGATGACCATATTTCATCTCTACTAATCATTTGGTGTGATCAAGAATGTACAGTATGATCGACTATCATTAATTTAATTATTATTTGATTGACTAATCTTGAGGGTTAATTTTAGCAAATTTTCAAATATTTATATAGTATGATTAATATCATATAGTATGAAAAGTTCAAATAAATTCAAATTCAAAATCATACTTAAGTTAACCTGGCAGCTAGGGTTTTTAGATCATAATAAATTATATAGTATGATAATGATAGTATAGTATGATTAGTTGACTTAAACTAAATTATTAATTAGAATTTAAGCCCATACTTTCTATATTGATCATACAATACATTTGTAAGTCATACACTATAATTAATAAAAAAAAATTTACCTTTTAAAATTCATATCACTCCCCTTGTGTGTGTGCGCGCAGTCACCTAATTGCATACACTCTTATATGGCTAGACTCAAGAAATAGAAAATAAAGAAAAGTGAAATTATAGTTTCTGTTACTTTTCATTCATATTTTACCCATTTTTTAGCTTTTAGTAGCCTTGAGCAATGTATGTCTTACCTATAATGTTAGTTCTCATAGCAAAAAAAAAAAAATCTAAAATATTTAATGAGAAAAGCAATAATTCAATCAATAATATTTATCAACATCAAAATCACTAACTAGGGATCCTAGATTGCAATACATATTATATGATAGGTATCATACACGATGATTTTATTAAATCTTACCTAAATTAATCATGTAATTAGAGAAATGATTTTGGTTAATTTGTCCAAGAAGATTGTCCTGGATGATTAGAGCCAATTGTACTATACGACTATATCCCTATACGGGATGATAACTTATTATCACCAATTATACTAGATGATAAACTAAGTTATTTCAACTAATTACACTGGATGGATTTTCATATCATATTGGATGATTAGCACAAATAGTTTAAATGATTGTATTGAATTCAAGGGCTTTTATGAGGCCTTATATTTAATCTCTATGAATAGATGTATGTAAGTTCTTTAGCTATTGAGTATTCTTTAAAGAAAGATTGGAGAAAAATATAAAGTAGAACCATGGGATAAAGAAAGGGAAAGCTAATGTGTGAGGGAGAAGAAATGTGAGGGAATTACATGGTTGCTCTAAGAAATTATCTTTCATTGTTTCATCCAAGTGTCTGTCTATTTTACTTGGGTGGCTTTCGGAAGAAGTTCTCAGCTCAAAGTTGTTGTTCTCTATCATCACCATGAGGGTGAGAAAGGAGTTCATAGTTCTTTGCAATCACAAAGAGGGTGAGAAAGGAGTTCATGATTCTCTACCATCACTAGGTTAGTGAGAAAGGTGTTTATGGTTCTCTTCCATCACTAGGAAGGTGACGAAGGATTTTGTGATTCTCTGCCATCACTAGGAGGGTGAGAAAGGATTTCAAGCTTCTCTGTCATCACTTGGATGGTTAAAAAGGATGTCAAGGTATCCAATCGCACCAGATTCGTGAAAAGATTGTAAGGGTTTCTCTACCTAGCTGTGGGGCTAAAGAAGATGTACAAAAGTTTAGGCAATATCCAATGAGATTGATATTTTCTAGTGGACTTAGGTCAAGGTTGGCTAAACCATTCTAAATTTTTGTGTGTTCTTTTTTGTTTTTAGTTTTTTGCACTTTTTATTTCTAATATTTAAACTTATTGCAAAAAATCCTATTGTTTACCATCAACTGTAATTAGTTTACTTTTTTAAAAATAAAAAATAGTATTTTGATTAATATATTTCTCCTTTAAAACAAAAAAATTTCAAACCATGATTTGCTTCTACATGTGTTAGGATAATTATTTCTTCCGGAGTTCTTTTTCAAAATCTTTCTCTAGTAAGAATTTTTTACTATTATAGTAATTTTTTTTAAAGTACCAAATCACCATGCTCCCCCCTCCCGCTCTTGGTGTGCCTTAGGTTAGATCTTTTAGGTCTTATAACCTACTTGAACTTTTAAGTGGTATCAAAGAGGTTCTTGAAATTTAGATTTTAAAATCTTTAAGCAAAGATGTAATGACATAATTTGGGAATAAAAATACTACAAAGGTTTATTCAGAATAGCCTTCCACCATTATTTAAAAATGTTCCATTTGATTTTTTTAAAAATTCTAATGTTTTTATTTTTGCAATCCATTGACTATAGAATTTGGCATATGAATCAAACTGGTTATTCACTTATATCTTAAGTAGTTAATGGTGTAAAAATAGATATTTCCTTTATTAAATGAAGTGATGATGATAGAGAACTTGCATAATTAAATTCTTTTTTTTTTTTACTTTAAATAAGAGGACTATATGCTTGTATCTCATGCACTATGGGGAAGGAAATATGGGATAGACTATGCATCACATAAGAGGAAACTAGTGAAGTTAAATAATCTAGGTTAAATATTCTAATGCATGACTAAAAGCTTTTTGTGAGTTAAACCTAGTGAGATTACATCTGAAATGTATACTAAGTTCAGCAAGATCGTGACAGCCATGCATGCTCTAGATAGAGAACTCTCTAATTTTAAAAAAGTTAACAAGATTCTAAATTTCCTACCAAGTTCTGATGATGCTAAACTGCTATTTTTGACTCAAAGGATTTAATTATTTATTCAATTAACATCTTACTTGGGTCACTCATTGCCTATGAGCACGGTGTGAGTCAAAGACAACTTGATGTAGGTGATAATAAAAAGGTTAAAATTATGGCTATGAAAGTAAACAACTCAGACAATAACAGTTCTATAGTGGAGGAGGAAGATGACATTGTGTTAATGACCCATCAGTTCAAGAGTTTCCTAAAGAGGAAACAAAAGCATCCTCATCATTAATGGAATAAAGGTAAAGGAACAAAAAAATTTATAGTGTTATCTACATTATTTACTCTTAATGAAGGAAACCAAGAAATCTCTGAACATGCTTCCCTAGCCTAAAGACTCACTTAGTCAAGGAGAACTATGACTAGAAGGCAAAATTCAGTGAGGGGAAACAAAGTACACATAATATGTTTTGGGCCAACTCCACCTAAGAATCATAAAAATAAGATGTAGAGGAGGAGGTAGCAAACTTATGTCTCATGGCTAATGATAATCTTGAAAAGTCAGAAAAAGATGTGGAATGTTAGCTCTCCTATGATAAATTGTTCATTATTTTAGAGAAAATTCAACATTCATATAGGTAACTAAAAAAGATGTATGCAAGCTTAAACACTAAATTTTTAATCTATAATAAGAGCATACTAGTATGATAACTAAGCATTTTACTTTATATAGTGAACATATATCTTTACTTTATGAATATGATGAATTAATAAGAAGCATTCTGATTTATCTAATTCATATAATTACTTTAAAATAATGCATGTTGAATTAGAAAACTCATTCAAAGAATTAGAGGCATGTGCAATAGAAATATATGATAAAAGATGCAATGAAAATAAAAGTGTCTTTTATTAAAGTGCAAAAGAATACTTACAGGCAAAAGTAAATGAACTTAAAATTATAATCTACCACCAACTTTTGCACAGTAGCATAACTCATTACCGCAACATATATCATATAACCCTACGAAGAGGCACGATAACCTATATAGATTATTGAATCCTTTTCTTGGTATTTTGTGCTACTCTTGGGCATGCTAGGTCACATAGCTTGCACTTGCACTATCCACCGAGTGCCACATCTTTTAAGTAAAAGTTCATTAGGGTTCTTAAGCCCTTATGAACTAGCCTGAGGCTAACCAAGAGGAGGGGTGCATTGGTCATTTTAAAAAATCTTAAACAAAAAGCATGATCTTTTTGAAATATTTTAAAACATTAAACCATACAAGCATCCACAAAAAAATTGCAAAAATTAAAATGCAGAAATGTAATAAGAAAGAACACACCAAATTTTATATTTATTCAGTTAACTTGACCTACGTCCACTCCCTGGAGCCTCTCCTCCAAGTATTGCACTAAAACATAGTGATTCTCATTTTGCTCCCACAGCAAGGTAGAGAAGCCCTTACAAACTCCTTACTTTTGACCCCAGTGAGGCAAAGAACCCAGACTCCTTTTGCTTCCTCCTGAAGCAGGTAAAGAACTTAGACTCCTCTTGCTTCCTTCTAAATAAATAAGAGATCTTATAAAAAAGAATGTAAAATTTGCCCTAATATACAACTTGTCGTCAAAGATTATCCAAGATGATCACAGCCAGGACAATCTGGGAGGCCTGGATAATTAGAAGCCATATTTATTCTAATCATCTAAGATGATGTGGACATCATCTGTACGATTAGTTTAAAACCATACATATCATCTAGCACATCGTTCTGGTTGTCTGGAAGATATATGTTGGACGATGAAGAAATATAATGTATTGTCCAAGACGATTCATGAATCGTCACATTTGATTAGCTCAAAATTAATGATTATCCTCTAGCACATCATTTTGGTCCTCCAGATCATACACCTGGATGATGGAGAATTTCAACTGATCATCTAACATATCGTTCTGGTTATCCAGGTGATTTAGGAGAAGACTAAGGTTTTTTTAACAAATTATCCAGGACAATCCTGTGATCATCCTGATAAGATCAATAAATTAAACCTTAATTTATTTGCTTAATCACCTTACTAATTTAAGCATGATTTTAATGAATCATCTAGGACTATATGGGATCATCCTATACGATTTCTAAAAATAATATCATTCCTAAAAGAGTTTGACGTCTGATTCTTTTTTATTTGAGCCTATTGTCAAGGATGATATTAATATCATCCAGGATAATTTGCTTGATTTTGTTTTCTTAACAAAGATGCCCTAATTAGGGTTTTTTATTTTAAAAGATCATCCTAGATGATTTTTGGATCAACATATATGATGTGATCAAAAATAGAAAAACTATTAGACCTAAAAAAATTCTCCACCTGAGTGTGTGTGTAAGGTTACTTAGTATCAGGAACCACCTTATTACATTTGACTTAAGAAAAGGTAAAAATATTGGAATTACACTTATAGACTATCTCAATCCTAATTTACCCAATCTTGAGCTAGCTTGATTTGTAATTGATCTTGTGGACCTGAAATGTTTATAGGAAGGGAAATAGTAGAGAAATAGAAATGCTAGAAATATTTATTATCATCAAAAATATAATCCATAAATCTAGATTTTCAACATTATGAACTTATTTATACATATTAGTACTTCAACCCTAGGAGGGAAGTCAGATGTATTTGTAATTATTCATGAAAACTATAGATTTACTTAGATTAGATTCCTATGACAAAAGAGTGAATCATTTGAAAATTTTATAACCTTCTCCTCCTTAATACCAAGGAAATTATGATGTTAAAAATTAATTATTCATAATGATTATGGTAGTGAGTTTGAGAATGATAAAACTCAATCACAGTATCAAGATATAGGGATAGAGCATAACTTTTTTACCCCTAGGACCTCTCAGCTGAATGTAATAACTAAAAGGAAAAATAGGACTTGAATAGAAGCTTCTTAGGTCATGCTAGCTGGATATTCTCTCCCAAGATACTTTTGGGCAGAAGCGCTAAGTATTTCTTATTTTATTTTGAATATAGTGAATAATATATCCAAGTTAAATAAGATACCCTACGAACTCCTTAAGGGTAGGACACCCAGCCTCTCTCACTAGCATGTCTTTAGGTGTTGAAGTTTTATCCTGATTAATAGAAAATAACCTTTTAGGAAATTTGATCCTAAATCTAATGAAGGAGTGTTCTTAGGTTATTAATCTGTAGGTAAGGCCTATTGAATTTTCAAAAATAGGATCTCAATAGTTGAAGAATATATCTATGTTATGTTTGATGAATCTTATAGAACCTTTGAATCTTGACCCGAAGAAGAAGAAGAAGTATAAGTCATGTAAGAGGTAGAAGCCATTAACTTAAAGGATAGAATAATAACTTAGGAGCCCTTTCCTAAAGAATAAAGATACTAATCTAGTAATCCTAAAAAATTAATCTTTTGAATATTTTAAAACAAACACAATCAACCACATAAATTAACATGCTAAAAAATAAAGTTCAAGAATAACATAGAAAGAATACATCAAATTTTGAAGTGGTTCAGTCAACTTGACTTATGTCCACTCGTCGGAGCCTCTCCTTTAGGTATTCAACTAAAATATAGTGGCTCTCCTTTTTCTCCCACAACAAAGAAGAGAAGCCTTTATAAACTCTTTTTTAATGACCCCGATGAGGTAGAGAATCCAAACTTGTTCTGCTTCTTCTTGAAGTAGGAAAAGAACCTTGATAAATTACTAATGAAGACCTCCCTAGAGCGACCAAGGAGCCAAGGATGATGAATGGAGAAGACAACTCAAATCCTTGCTTCGTTTTTTTGAAGAATGCTAAAATTGCATAGAAAGAGGAAAAGGCGCCTAGATACAAGCTACTGAGAGTGATAAAACCTATCACATTCTTCCTTTACTAAATTACAAAAGGAAGAAGGAAGTTCACTCTCACAAAACAAATCCCAAAGAAAATCAAAAGATAAAGCTAAGTTAGCACAATAATTCGCTAACTTATTACAATTGCGACTAACCCAATGAAAAATCATGTTATTGACCTTGCTAAAAAAAGAAGAATCCTCAGAAACTGTGCTCCAATACATATTCTTTGGTATAATGTGCAATTTATGAAGAATATCAAGAACATTTTTATTGTCTCCTTCCACTATAATGCCTTTAACATCTTTGAATCTACTATGTAAAACTTCTTTAAGTGCAGAAAAGCCCAAAAACTCTAATTGGGCAATGTCCCAATGCATCTTACCCAATCCAAAAGCCAAAAGAAATCTTCCTTTACAATCCCTAACAATGCCACCAATACCAGCCTAATAATTTCCTTTAAGAAATGCATCAAGATTAATCTTAATCGAATAGGGTGGAGGAGGTTGCAATTTATCAAAGAATAGTCCATAGGACTGGTTAACAACCCAATTGTCCGATTGAAAAAAATGCAGATTATCATAGCTGAAAAAACTAAGAACATAAATTGCAATAAAAATGTTACTTTCTTTGGGTTTTCCATGCTTAACCCCATTTCTATGATTTCAAACAAACCATATAACAGTGAAAGGTAATTTGACCACCAACACATTACCTTCCTTAATCCTCAAAAAACCAGCCAAGCATTCATTCCAGCCATTGAATTTCGGTAATTGGAATCCCCATCCTCTCAGAACATCCAACACCTTCCATAATTTGCAACAATTGGAAGTAACATGGTTGGTATCTTCCACTACATCACATCCCAACGGACAAACGAGGAAATCAGTAAGTTTTCTACTGTAGAGAAAAGCACCTGTGGGGAGTGCAACCAAGAACAAAAGCCAGATAAATACCTCCAGCCTTGCATTCAGTTTCAGTTTGTAAATCTAGTTAATTTGAACAAAATCCTCCATACCTTTATAACTAGCCTCCATAAGTAAACTAGAGATAGACTACCCTGACATCCTATACTTTAGCTCCATACAATCCTCATCCATATTTTGAAAAATCTGGACATTACAAATAAGTTTCAATAACTCTGTCCCAAAAAATAGGCTCAGCTTGTCTCGGTCCCATCTTCCCTTAGAAATGAAGAAATCCAGAGTAGTGTTGTCATCCTCAAAAGAACCTACAAACGTAGGCCATTTGAGTAAAGATTTATCCAAAATCCATATGTCCTTCAACACTTTAATCTTGGATCCATTTCCAATTTTCCATCTAACAAAATCCCTGAGCCAAAAGAAATCTTCCAGAAAAAATGATCTTCCAATCGGAAGAACTACTTCTATTCGACCCATAACTCCACCAATTATCACCATACTTAGCAAGGAGGTTCTTGCTCAAAAAAGAATCTGGCTTCTCAATCATCTTCCAAGCAAATTTGTCTCTCATAACACTTCTCCTATCCATAGCTGAATTAACATTCCAACCTCCAAACTATTTTGGTTTACATAAGTACTCCCATGACACATAATGAATGCCCCGTTTGCCATCACATTTATTCCATATAAATTCTCTACAAAGCTTCTCAAATTCCTTCAAAGTATTCAAAGGAATACGAGAGTGTGTTATTATGAAAACAGGAAGCCAAAGGTAAACTGCTTTAATCAAAACCAATCTGCCAGCAAGAGAAATATATCTATTCCCCCAAGCATTAATTTTTTTACTGGATTTATTCAATAACCTGATGTCCACCTTCCTTAATCTCCTCAAGGCCAACTTGGTACTCAAATACTCAAATTCTTCTACTAGTTTAATTCTCATAAATCTGGAAATCTGCACTTTCCTCCTCCTTTCCATCGAACTACCACAACCAAGGAAGATTTATGGTAGTTAATATTTTGGCCTGTCCACTTACAATAACTTTCCACAATCTCTCTAACCTTCTTCATACTACTCCCCTTTGCTTCCATAAAAAGCAAAATATCATCTACAAAAAGAAGATGAGAAATCTTCTGGGAATTAGAAGAAATCCTAATTCCCACATCAACTCCTCTTCCATGGAAACCGTTAGAAAGAAGTTGAGCACATAAGATAAAAAGAAAAGGAGAAAGAGGGCATATTTGACGAAAGCCACTCTTCCCCTCAATCCAATTAGAATTAGAACCATTAATCAGGATAGAATATCTAGGATCTAGGATACATTCCATCACCAAGTTAACAAACCTGGTAGGGAAACCCAAATATGCCATCATCTTCTTCAACATTTCCCAACACATACTATCATATGCTTGCTCCATATCCACTTTGATTGCTAAGAACCCATTACTAGCTTTACAATACCTTAATTTGTAGAAAACCTCCTGTGCCAGAAGAAGATGGTCTGAGATCGACCTTGCCCTCACAAAAGTCGCCTGTTCTTCAGAAATAATCTTTGGAATGACTCCCAACATTCTATTAAGTAACACCTTTGCTACAATTTTATAGATTGAATTGCAAAGGAAGATGGGACAGTAAGCAGCAAGAACACTAGGATTAGAATAATTAGGAATCAAAAACAACTAAGGTGTCTTTCCAAACCTTGTTCTTAATACAGTAAGAAAAAATTGCTGCACGGCTCTTACTACATCCTCCTTAAAGATGCTCCAAACTGCTTTGAAAAAAGAATAGGTGATCCCGTCATGGCCTGGAGCCTTATTGCTACCCAGATTCAAAATTACTCAAATCCTTGCTTGGAGCAACATTTGTTAACACCTCACAAACTCCCGCTCACAAGATTCATTATCTCTATCCCAAGATCTCCCTCTCATTCTCTAAGCTCTCTCAGGCCAGAATAATAACAAAAGATGCTTTCATTGAAACATAAGATATCTTATAAAGAAGGAATTAAAAATTGCCATAATTTGTAACTTTACATCAAAGATTGTCCAGGATAATCGACCGATCCTCCTACACGATCAAAATATTTAGTCCTTTCAGCCAGGATGATCTGGGTGTGCTAGATGATTAGAATACATTATTTATTTTGATTATCTAGTATGATGAGACTCATCCTGTATGATTAGTTCAAAATCATACATATCATCTAGCACAAAGTTTGGAACATCTAGGAAATCCATGTTGGATGATGAAGAAATATAACTGATCATCTAGGATGATACTTGAATCATTATATAAGATTAGTTAAAAATTTAAGATTATCATCCAGTTGATAGTTTGGGTTGTCTAATAGAAACATATAGACAATGAAAAATAATAACTATCCAGTAGATAGTTTGGGATGTCTAGGTGATTCAAGAGAATACTAAGATTTTTCTTACTGTTCATCCAGGACTATCCTATAATCATCTAGGATGATATGATTGATTAATTTAACCTTAATTACTATCCTTAATAACCTAACTAATATAGGTATAATTTTAACTAATCATCAAAGATGATATGGTATCATCTTATATGATTTCTAAAAATTATATCATGCCTAAAAGAGTTTGGTTTCTGAGTCTTTCTGATTTTAGCCTATTATCTAGGATGATGGGTATATCATCCAAGATAATTTTCTTAATCTAGGTGACTTGACATAGATATCTTAATTAGGTTTTTTATTTTTAACTGATCATCCAGAATCCTTTTGGATCGTCCGATATAATATGATCAAAAGTAAAAAACCTCTTAAATTTATAGAATTTCTCCACATGAGTGTTTGTGTTCAAGGTTACTTAACATCAAGATCTACCTTACTACATTTGACTCAATAAAAAATAAAAAAAACTACCATTAAAGCTACAGACTAACTCAATCCAAATCTACACAATCTTGAGCTGGCTTGAATTGCAATTCACCTTGTGGACCTAAAAAGTTAATAGGCTGGGCAACCAAAATAGATGTGCAGTAGTAATAGTAGTAGAGAAACATGAATGCCAAGAATGTTTGTTATTATCAAAATTATAATCCTTAAATCTATATTTGCAATAATCTCCCCCTTTTTAATGACGAAAAACTTTTGTTAGGCAATTTTAAATCAAGAAGATTAAAGAAAATGAAACATAAAACAAAGGAGAACAATATAAACAAAGCAATGAAAATTTTACTAAAATAAGCAAACGATATAACAATAATAATATTAACCCTAAACGATACAACAATATCAATTACTCCCCCTTTTGACATTATAAAAAGGAGAAAATTAGAAATTACTAAATAGAACATCATATAAAAAATAACATCAGTACAAACATCATAAAAACATCAAGAAAACTATATGTACGAGGGACCCTAGTCAGGTCATGGAGGTGGCAGTGGTGGCTAAAAGAAATTGTGAATGGAAGTAAACTACTCCCTAAACTAGGTCATATCCTAGTCGTGTTTCTGCTATTATTGAGCCATAATATACATTGAATGGATTAACATGTGCTACATACTACTGCTCTTGTGAACCAATGTAGGAGTCAAGCCTGGCCTCCCACTAGTCAAACCTCTCCACCAACTGATCCAACTGTGACTGCTGGAAGATAGGAATAGGTTCAGGAATAGCCTATTCCTGTGCTCCCTCAGCCACCTCATACTCTGGATGGAGGCGAGTGTTGGGAAGGACATGGAAGGAGTTGTTGGTGTAGAAGGAAGGTTTATAGTTTCGTGGGGTAGGATATTGGAGGTTGCATTTTGTTTCAAGCACAAAAGATATGATATTTCCTAAGGCCATATAAGGTTTTCTTTTGAGTTCATGGATCCATAATAATAGTTAAATAAAAAAATATAGCAAAATAGAATATCCATGGCATTAAAGTCCCTATGTGCCATTATGTAATAGGTGGTGATGGAGAGTAAGTGATTTGAACACTGTTACCAGCTTCCAGGATCATAGAGGTTCAAAGGACATATTGAATTATCCTAGCATCTTATAATAAGGATCTCGAGGATCCATCATGGAAGGTGGTAATTGTGTTTATTAGGAATTTATTGACAGGACTCCAGTTAAAATTAGGATCTGAAGATAAGATATGAAGCTTGTCTCCAGTGGTAAAAAGTTTGATAACTTCATGACAATCTTGGTATGCGATATATATTGGGAAATATAGGATTGGAGTGTATTGTATATGGAATTAATCCTCAGGCTAGCAAAAAACTCATAGAGGAATTCAAAATGAAATGGGAAAATAAGTGTCATAATAAATGTGAGAGTAGTGTGGGTAAATATATATAAGACTGGGTAATTCAGGGTGCACGGATTGGCAATTTTAGAAGTTATAATTTTAATAGTTTTGTAGCAAAGATAGGTAGCTTGATCAACCCCCTTAGTGAATCGAGGATTTATAGTTGCACTCGAGGAGCTTCTAGTCAACATTCTGGAATGCTTGCCACCAGCTATTGAAAGTATGAGAAAGAGGAAGTAACGATTGAGGAAAATTGTTGTAAAGAAAATGGTTCAAACCTGCTGTTTATAAAGAGTAGGCTAGATCGTCCAAGATGATTGTGGAATTATCCAGGATGATCAAGTGCAATAATGACATCTTGGATGATTGTTCAAAAATGTATTCATATTGTCCATAATGATCAGACATCATCCGGGATGATTAGACACAAATGATAGTCCTGAGGAGTTAGCCAGTATGATCTTTGACTTTAAGGATCATCCCAGATGAATAGGTGGATTATCCAGGATGATCACCAATAATTGATCGTATCGAACAAATTTAAAAGGTCTAACCATTTTTGCCGTGTGGATCATCTTAGACGAACAGGTGGATTGTCCAAAACGATCACCAATAATTGAGACAGAATTCGATCAGATTATCCTAGATGATGTGGATCATCTAGGATTATCTCAAGTAATAGAGTCAGATCAGTCGTTAGATAGATGACGAATGGTGAATTGATGATATCATCCAGGATGATGTGAACAAAAAAATGTTTTTTGAGGATGGAAGGAGTTGATCATAATAGGCCACAAAAAATAAAAAAATAAAGAACAAGCATAAATTAAAAAGAAAATAATAAAAAGATGATTAAAACACTAAAATTATTTAAAAAATATGTTTTTTTAATCAATGCTAGATAATGATAAATTTTCTTTGTGACTGGATTAAAAAATTAGCATAAAATGTATTAACATCACCAAAATTTGAAAAATGATAGAACAACCAATCCTGTTAACCCTAGCTTATACTTCTTATAGGGAAAATCATCTTTTAAAAACAAAGATCTAATTCAAAAAAAATAAATAATCATGTAAGAAAAGTTATTTGTTCAAAACATCATTCCAGAAAAATATCTTAGAGAATAATATAACAAAGTAATTAGTCATAGTAACGATTTTCAAAATTAAGTCTTTAAAAATATTAAGTGACTCATAAATTTTTTTTAATATTTAAAGGTTTGAAAGAGAAGAAAGATTAATTTCTTGTGGGCTCATTTTGTGTCTCTTACCAATTATTTGGCACACTTTAAGCATCTTTTGATTTTTTATACACTTTGTATATCTTTCAATTTTTTTGCAATCATTGTACATCTTTTCTATTTTTTCTTTTTGGGCTCATTTTATGCCTCCTGTCATTTTTCAATATAGCTCCCTTTTGAAACCTTTAAATACTCTCGGTTTTAAGAATATCTTACAAATAATAGAGAAGAAAATTTCACTCTCTAATATAATGAGGAATAAACTATAAAGTAGAATCATATTCATATGGTAAATGCAACAAGATGATCAAGAAAGCTTGAAAGTGTTTTAATGGCTTTGAATATTATTTATTTGAGATAGACTTTTACTTAGAAAATAAAATTACACTGTTAAAAGGAATTAAAGGAAGGTAAATAATCAATGGTGTTTTCCCCTTTAACAGATTTAGGGATATTAATTATTGATTACAAATTTTTAAAAACAAAAGTATGGCAAAACATGCTATTCCAGCAGAGATTAACAAAACAAAATAGAAGTGAAAATGATCATAATAATAAAAAACAAAAAATAGCAGCACAAAAACAAAATAAATAAGTAAATAAATAAAGACTAAAGATAGATTAGAAAGTAAAAAATTCATAGTTTAGAATCATCAAGTTCATGCATTTATTTCTATGACTCCTAATTTGGTCCTTAAGATGCTAAAAGTTTCAAAGGATAGTGGTTTAGTAAAAAAATTAGCTAGTTGGTTTTCAGTTCCAACATAGTGTAGCTCAATGTCTCCTTTAGTAACATGGTCCATTATAAAGTGATACCGTATGTCAATGTGTTTAATTCTAGATCGTTGAATAGAATTTTTAAAAATGTAGATGGCACTAGTGTTATCACATAGAATTGACATTATGCCTACAAGTACTCCTAAATCTAGAATCTGTTGCTTTAACCAAAGGACTTGGGCCACATAACTTCCTAAGGCTATATATTCAGCTTCAATAATGAAAAGTGCAACTGAATTTTATTTTCTATTGAACCAGGAAACTAAGGATTATCCTACAAATTGACACATTCTAAAGGTACTCTTTTTTTTCCACCCTATATCCTACAAAGTCTGAATCAAAATATCCTATAATTTCAAAAGAAGTATTGTGCCTTGGATACTAGATTCCTATGTTTTGGGTTCCTAAAAGATATCTAAGGATTCTCTTAACTGCAGTCAGGTGGGACTCTTTTGGATTAGCTTGAAATCTAGCATAAAAATAAACACTAAATATTATATTAGGTCTTCTAGCTAA
Source organism: Dendrobium catenatum (assembly GCF_001605985.2). Lineage (NCBI taxonomy): Eukaryota > Viridiplantae > Streptophyta > Magnoliopsida > Asparagales > Orchidaceae > Dendrobium > Dendrobium catenatum. Next base: position 216,270 of record NW_021318631.1, on the reverse strand, counting down.
TAAGTGGAGGAGCGATCCAATTATTCCTCTGTATTTTTTTATCAACTTATTTTCCATTTTAGTCTTAATCCAACTGAATACTTGAGCTCATGGGAGTGCTTATTGCGTTCTCTTTATCCATTTTATATTACTTCAAGATGTTCTTAATGTACTTTGATTGATTAATAAAGGTTCCATTATCTATTTGTCTTATGCTAAATCCCGAAAAGTAAGACAATTCTCCCATCATACTCATCTCAAATTCCTTACACATTATTTTAGAAAAAATCATCACATAACATTTCTAGAAGACCTACCTTGCATGATCCAAATTGACTTTGAGAAACATTAGTGTCACATCACAACCTATGAATCCAAATTTATTTATTTATTAACTTAATTTGATTTATTAAATTATATTTTTTGTCAAATTAAAATTATATTTAAAAATTTATAAATTATCTAATAAATTTTCTTAATATTTATCCTCTAATCTTAATTTATTTAGTAGTTTAATTTCTAATTTTTTGGATTTAAAATGATTTTTTATTATTTAATTTCCTTTATAAGTTAAGTTGATCAAACTGTGACTTTTATTTGTGCATGATATTTTAATGGTTTCTAATTATTAATAAATTCTAGATTTAATTTTGAGTTAATTGTTATTTAGTTTGTATTTTTTTCCCTTTATTTATATTTGATTCTTATAAAATAAGCTCATTTACTTTAATAAAAATTTCAAATAATTAGCCTATTTTTTATCCAAATAAATTCTAAATATCTTGAAATTATCACCTTAGGTTAGGAATGACCTCTAAAGATGATTCCAAGAGTTTTGGAATATTTGGCAATTTATTAAAATTTTTTATTTATTTTAAATATCTTTTATTGAACTTTCTTCAATTATAATTTTTTTAGGTTTCTCATGGGGCTTTTATTTTTCATTGAAAGTATATTAAATTTGTGACTTACTATAATTTACATTGTATTCTCTAATTTTGTTTCTAAATTTTAATCATTTATTAATAAACTTAGGTTTAATATTGAAGGTGAATTATGATTCATTAATTGACTAGCCAAATAAACTATAAATAACTTGAGATTTAAGGCATAGGGTAATTAAAACACAAAGTTCAAACCCATGAAATTTGAAGGCATCGTGATCTCCCAAGAATTTGAAATCAATCACCTCGGTAAATATATCTATACATTTTGACATTAAATTTTAGGAAGTAGAGAATAGGGATTTGGTTTAAATTAGTGGCATTCTAACATATATACATAACATTAACAAACCATAAATAATAAACCCCTAATATTATATGGATTTGTGTTTAGAAAAAATTTACATTATAAATCAAATCATGGCCTATGATCTTAAATTTTTTTATTAATGTCCTTGGAGATTTCAAGTGGCCATGATTAATTTTGGAGGGGTCAAAGACATGCCCAATATTAATCAATATTTTTTAATTCAATATAATTTAAAATTATTTAATTATTTTAAAAGTACTCAAATGAGTATTTTAATTATTACTTTTAATCCCTTAGGAATTTGTGTTTTAAAATTTAGGACTATTATTCAACTCCTTAAGACAAATCCATAGAGCCCTATAATACTTAATTTGGTCTAGTGTCTGAGGAGTTATGAATTTTTAAAGTTCAGAAAAATTCTCTTTTTGAGGAATGTAAACATGCATAAAATAAAAAGAACCAAATAGCCTAGATACAAGCTAAGGAGAGTATACCAACCTATCACTTTCATCCTTCACTAAATGAACAAAGGAAGAAGGAAGATTACTCACACAAAATAAATCCCAAATAAAATCATAAGATAAAGTTAAGTTAGCACAATAATCTACTAACTTATGACATTTAAGCCCAACACAATGAAAGAGAACATTATTGTAATTACTAAAAAATAAGAGATATTCACCTTCCAAATTCCCCTTCACATTCTTCAGTTTATTGTACAACTTTTGAAGAAATTAGATAACATTTTTATTATCACCTGCAAAAATAATACCTTTTGCATCTTGTAACCATTCTATTGATATCTTTGAGGATATATGGATATTGGACAAAAATATAAATAGATGGCCTACGTTTGTGGTTCTTAAAGATGTTGATGCTGGAAATGCAACAGTTAACAAGCTCATTTCTGAAGGCAAATGTAATATTGAAGAGTTGGAAAGATGTGGTAGAGATCTTATGGATTTAATCTGTAATATAAAAATATGTTTGGAACTTAATGAAGATCGCCTGGAACTGATTCAAATTACATCTGGGAAATCTATATCAACTTTGGCTACATTGGCAATGGAAGAATTTATTCCAAATCAGGTGTATTGGAAGTGGATTAATAAAGCTAAGCTCAATGCTAGAGTTGAAAATTTTTGGTGGAGGTTGTTCAACAATGCTTTACCAATTTTCCAATTCCTATCTTATAGAAGATTACAAACTGACAATCTCTGTCCTAGAGGCCACAATGAGATTGAAGATTTAAACCATGTAAACAACAGATGCAAGAATATTAATGAAGTGTTATGTCATTTAAATGAATGGGGATTTGGAATTCAAAGTTGTTACTCATTTAATGAAAGATGTAAGTGGCTGGCTGATCAAAATTCTTTCATGATCAATCTTTTTTGCTACTCGGTGTACTTATCTTGGAAGGATAGGAGTGGACTGGTTCATGAAAAAATGGAGAAGAGCTCAATATTCATTGCATCTAAGGCAATTAGATATGCTGCTGGTTCTAAGAGCTTTATTCCTCAGATCTTGGGACTGTTGGTTGCCAATCAGCTAATGCTGTTGGATAATTCTTAGCATCCTCCTCCACCCGATTGGATTAAATTCAATATAGATGCTTCACTGCTATGGTCTTACAAAGGTGGCATAGGAGGAGTATGGCGTGATCACAAAGGCAAGTTTTTATTGGCTTTTGGAAAAACATGTGTTCATTGGAACATAGCTCAATTATACTTTTTAGCTATAAAAGTAATTAAAGATGTGATCAAAGATTGGTTGTTTGAATACAAAGGAGTTATCATTGAAGGAGACAATGTCTACATCATCAAATTCATTCAAAAGGAGATCAAAAGAGGCGAACAAGGTATGAAAGATTTGTCTTTTATAAAAAACAATAATTATGTGATTTTCAATTGCATAGGAAGAGCTAGTAATAAGCTAGCGAATCTTTGCGATAACTATGCGATTTTTTCTTTTTTTGTTTGAGAAGATGTAAGCATGAATAAGATTCCTCCTTCATTTCTTAAAATGTTAAAGGAGGAATCAGTAGGATGCTCTTTGTTGGTTGTTTTCTCCGTTTTTATTGATTAATGAATTTATTGCTTCTTCCAAAAAAAAAACATCCTTGTAACACCTCTTACAATGATTTAAAAGCCAAAAGCTCCATTTGTGCAATGGCCCAACACATTTTTCCAAAACCAAATGATAAAATAAACCTTCCTTCACAATCCCTAATAATACCTCTTATACTTGCCTCATTATTCTCTTTAAGTGCAGCATCAATATTTATTTTTAACCACTCAGGTGGAGGGGGATGCCAGTATTCTAAAAACAGTCCAACGGACTGAGTAACATACTAGTGATCCGAGAGGATTACTCCCTATTTAGCCATGCTAAAAAAATTGAGAACCGAAACAACAATCATCACCTCACTGTCTTCAGCTTTACCATGCTTCACCTTATTTATGTTGCTCCATACAAACCACAACATTGATAAATAGATTCTCACAATCAGCAAATTTTATTTTTCTAACCTCATAAGACCGTGCAAACAATCCTGCCAATTTCTTAATTACAGAATTCTGAATCCCCATCTTCTCAGTACATCAATCACCTTCTAAAGCTTTGAACATTTAGTAGTAATATGATATAAATCTTTAATCTCTCCACATCCCATTGGGAATAAATAAATTTCAGATAGCCTTCTATTATGTAGAAACTCTTCTATTGGAATAGCATCCTTACAAAGATGCCAAATAAAAGGTCCCCCCCCCAAGCATTTAATTTTAATTTGTGAACCCACGAAACTAGATCCACGTTCATCCCTTCCTTCAAGACATCTTCCATTAGCATAGCTGAGATTGATTTACCAATCAGTTTAAGCTTTAATTCCTTACAATCTTCAAGCAGGGTATGATAAATTGCACTCCACTAATCTCTTTCACAAGTTCTTCACCAAAGTACAAACAATGTTTTGCAAAGTCCCACCTTCCATCTTGAATGAAGAAGTCAATAGTTATATTTTCATCATCAAAGTCCCCAACAAAGGTTGGCCATTTAAGTAAAATCTTGTCCATAATCCAAACATCCTTCAATACATTAATGTTAGAGCCATCCACCACTTTCCACCTCAAAAAATTTCTTAGAACCTTCCAACAACTAGAAATGATCTTCCAAGAAGAAGAACCACCTCTAATATCATCATTACTCCACCACCTTTCTCCATACTTGGCCAGTAAATTCATGTTTAACATGGTAGACGGAACTTCTAATAGCTTTCATGCAAACTTTGCCAATAGCACCCCTATCCTTGAAAATGCAGACTAGATTCCCCATCCTCCCTGAAGCTTTGGTTTACACAGCAAATCCCAAGCCACACAGTGCATCCCATGGCTTCCATCATTTTTATTCAAGTTAAAATCTCTACAAAGCTTTTTAAACTCCTTCAAAGTCCTCAAAGGGATAAGAGAATGCGAAATAAGGAATATAGGGAGACAAAGAAACATAGTTTTTACCAAAACCAATCTTCCAGCAAGAGAAATATACATATTCCCCCAAGCATTCAACTTTTTTATTGATCTGTCCAATGACATTTGGAAATAGAGTTTCCTTAATCTCCTTAGAGGAATTTTAATCCCCAAGTATTCCATTTCTTCCACAAGTTTAAACCCCAATATCCTTGAAATTTGTTTCTTTCTCCTTATTAAAACTGATTTGCCACAAATCAAAGAAGATTTTTTATAATTGATTTTTTGACCAGTCCAATTGCAATAGTCCTTGACAATGTTTTACAACTTCTTAACACTTCTCACCTTAGCATATGAAAAACATAGTACATCATCTGCATAAAGAAGGTATGAAATTCTTTGAGCCTTTGGAGAGATTTTGATACCCACATCCAACCCTTTACTAAAGAAAGCATTAGAAAGTAGTTGTGAGCATAAAATAAATAAAAAGGGTGAGAGTGGATAGCCTTGTCGAAATCCACTCCTCCCCTCAATCCATTTGGAGCTAGAACCGTTGATCAAGATAGAAAATCTAGGTTCTGAGACACAATCCATTACCAGGTTGATGAATTTGATAGGAAATCCCTAGTTTAACATCATCTTTTTGAGAGTTAACCAACACATGTTGTCATATGCTTGCTCCATGTCCAACTTGATAGCTAAATAACCATTGCTTGCATTGGCATGCCTTAATTCGTTGAACACCTCTTGAGCTAATAACAAATGATCTGAGATAGATCTACATTTGACAAAATTCACCTATTCTTCAAAAATAAGGTTAGGAATAACCATAAGCAGTCTATTCAATAACACCTTAGCCACAATTTTGTAAATAGAATTACATAAGATGATAGGACAAAAAGCAGATGGAGTCAATAGATTAGAGGACTTGGGAATCAGCACAACCATAGTATCTTACCACTCCTTACTCATTTTTCTCGAAATAAAAAAATGCTTCATCACTTTACAGACATCATCCCCAATGATACTCCTATAAGCTTTAAAAAATGAATATGTCATTCCATCACATCCAGGAGCATTATTTTTACCCAACCTCATAACAACCTCCTTTTTTTCATTAACAGAAAGTTCCATCTCCAACATTTCTCTTTCTTCTTCTTCCAACACCATCCACGGGCAAGGTCAATTCTCCAAACAGCACACCCTGTCCTTCCATTTGTTTTGAAAGAATTTGAAAAATACCTCATCCACCTCCTTCGGATTCTCAATAAGAACCCCATCTAAATTTCTCACTTGAGTAACCCAATCCACATTTTTCCTAGCATTAGCAAAAGCATGGAAAAATTTAGTGTTAGAGTCACCATCTTCAATCCACTTCACTTTGGCTTTTTGCTTCCACCAAGTATTCAAACAACTAAGAATGATATTTAGCTCTTTGAATTTTGATCTAAGCATCCATAATTTGTCTTCATTCAACCACCCATCTCTTGCTACCTCCTCTTGAAGTTGAAATTTTTCCACCTTCAATCTATCTTTCTCCTTAGAAAGTTCCTTCAATTTGAACTTACTCCAATAGAACAAATCTTTCAAGGTCCTTTTACATTTCTTATTTAGAACTTCCATGTCATCTCCCTCATAAGCCTTCTTCCACCCTTTAGAAGCAACATGAACCAATGTTTTGAATGATAAACCATGCATCTTTAAACTTTATGCTCCTTGTCTTCCTTATAACCGACTCAAATAATTTCAAATCAATTGGACTGTGATCTGAAGCCACTCTGGCTATGTGCCTAATAACTGCAATTTGAATTTTATTAATTGCCAATGAATTAAGCAAACACCTATCCAATCATTCAAGGATCAATTCCCCTCCAACTTTATTATTACACCAAGTATACCTTGGCCCAACAATCCCAACTTCATGATAATCATTATCATTCATAAATTTTACCATTTCCATGGGACATTGAGCAAATACAAACTTTCTCCCACCTTTTTTGTCTTCTTGAGATAAATGCAATTGAAGTCCCCTCTAATAACTAAAGGAACTTTCCTATGAGAATGCTCATAAATACAATCCCATAACAATCTTCTTTTATGAACCTCCTTGCCCCCATATGCAGTAATAATCATCCACACACCCTTATTAAAGACATTAAGATACCCTATAACACATTGATCTGATATCTTTAACATAGAAAAGGATGAAAAATCTGATCTCCATAAGTTCAAAATTCCACCAGATAACACTTCTAAAGGGAGAAGGAAAAAATCCCAATCAGGACCCATCATCCTCTCAAAGATAACTCTATCAAAAGAATTAATTTTTTTCTCCACCAACCCCACCAAAAAAAATTAAAATCTTTTATAAACTCCTTCATATAAAGAGAGACTTCTTTCTTCTACAATTCCAAAATGAAATTGATTTCAATTAACCTTCTTGGGGAAGAGCCCCCATCTCTTTTCTTACATCCCCCATCAAAAATTCTACCACAGGGAATATTTTTTATAAGTCCTAAGGATCTGAGTTCTTTTGCAAGCTTAAATTTAGTCAAATCTGTTACAAATCTATTTTCATGGCTTATGTTTTGATGATTGACAAACACTATTTTTCTTGGACTGCTTGTTGCTTCTAACTTTTCAGGAATTGAAGATCGAACGAATAGACGAAGCCAGTTCAGGATTGCATAGGATTAGGGTTAAGTCAGTCTGTATTTTTGTTTTTCACTTCTTGAAGTCTTCTTATAATGTTCAAAGATATTGATGCTAAGTAGCCCTACACACACACACTTGAGAGACTTAGAATTTCTATTTTTACTCATATCGGCCAGGACGATATTTACATCGTCCTGGACGATCAGGCTTAATACAGAAAGGCTAAATAACAATTCATAATTAAGGAATCCGTCATTAAAATATCGACCTGGACGATACGTGTATCAGCTAGGAAGATAAGCTCAAAACAGAAAGAAATTTCCGCCATAGACAATTAAGGTATACTGTATTTTTAAATTATCGGCCAGGACGACATTGATCGGCCTGGACGAAATTCTCAATTTATGTCTTAATTGATCAGGAAATCAAGGGAGTAATTAAGGATGATTGATACGATCATATCATCCTGGAATATCACAGGATCGGCCAGGACGATCCAGTCAAAAACCTTTAGTTACTTCAGGATGATAAATATCGGCCAGCTCGTATCCAGGGCGATGCTCATGACAATTTTCCCATGATTTGAACTGATCGGCCAGTGAGATCGTCCTGGAAGATCAAGCCAATTTTCAATCATCCAGGAGTGCATCCAGGGTGATGCTCTGGTCGATCTTCTGGGATTTGTACTGATCGGCCAGGCCGATGTCCATATCAGTCGGGACAATAATGTCGGTAACTTGAAATTAATGAGCTCCTTTGAAGCTCTTCTATTTAAGAGCTCTTGTTCATTGTTTTTAAAAACCTTTGGCTGCTGCCTTGACCTGAGAAGGCCTTGAGGAGAGAAAGAGAGAGAGGGAGAGAGAGAGGATCTTGTGAGGGGGAGCTTGTGAGGGGATTCATAAGGGTTGCTTCAAGGATCGCTCTGCTTGTTCTTCGTCTAGAGTTTCTCATCCGTGGAAGGGTCGGTAGATGTAAGGAGTTAGATTTTGGTTGTGGTTCTCTGCCAGCTTCAGGAGGAAGCAAAAGGAGATAGGTTCTCTGCCTTGCCGGGGTGGCAAAAAGGAGGTTCTTGTGAGGGCTTCTCCGCCTAGCCGTGGGGGCTAAAGGAGAGTCATGTTTTGTAGTGCAATACTTGGAGGGTGCCTCCAAGGATTGGACGTAGGTCGAGTTGACCGAACCACTATAAATTTCTGTGTTCTTGTTTTCTTGCTTCTGCACTTTTATTTCTGCATTTATTTTTGTGGTGTGATTTTGGTTTATGTGCTTTTACTCTTTGTGAAAAGAAATTTTTTAAAATACCAATTCACCCCCCCTCTTGGTTAGCTTGGGACTAAGTTCATAAGGGCTTAACATCCCTAACAAACTTTCAAAATTCCCATTAGAACCAATCTCCTTTACTACACTGCTCACCCCCAAGTCATTACCTTTTTTACCACCACCTAAATCAGAATCTCCTAACCCAATAACATCAGCCATAATACCATCACATTTTATCCCACTATCACAAAAACTTTTATTATTCACATCAACCTCCTCCTTTTCCACACTCTCCACATATAAAACATCAAATTTACTCACATTTAATGGTAAAAATAATATGTCATGAGGAGAGACCACACCCAAATCGCCAACTGCTTTCTCTGCAATATCAGTGTTCTGCATATCAACCTCCTTTGCTGCATCAGATTGATCTTCTCTAATAATGAGCTCCTGATCCAAGATTATTTCACCCTCCTCGAATTGATTTACCTCAACATTTGAATTCTCAACTGCTATGTTTTGGACTGCATATTTTACTTCAGATCTCCCACCATGAGCTTCCATAATTATCTTTACCTGCTTCTTTACAAACATCATAATCAAGGGCTTCACAAAATTTTTCATCTGAGCAGGTCTTCTATTATTCTTTCTATTAACCATGATCCATTGGCCATAAGTAGAATCAGTATCTACCTCTTGATAACACCCCACCTCCTTTTCAAACCTTCAATTTCTAGCATCTTTAATCCGTTCTCTGTTTATAATCATTTTTCACATGTCCAATCAAACCACATTCAAAACAAAATGTGGATATTTTTTCATACTTTATTTTTTTAAAAAACCTCCAGATATACTCTCCACCCATACTCCTAAGGGAAGACGATCAAGCTTGACTCACAAACAAACTGTTACAAACTCCCTTTTCCCCCATTGGAACATATTTCCATCCATCATTAGTGGTTTTCCAACCATATAAGCAATTCTTGCCACATTAACCTCATCCCAACATTGCAAGGGTAAATGAGGCATTCTAATCCAGGCCACAATATACGATGTCTCACTTCCGACGCCACAATATATGATGGAATTTCCTTCCCAAATACCTTGATTACTAATGAGTCCATTAATCTATTTTAGTTCAAAATCTCTATGTCTTCCCTCATTTTTATTGCTTTACCATCCTCTGACAACACCAAATCATCATCTTCAAAATAAAATTTGATATATGGCCTCTTCTTCCATGGATTACCATCTACCTCATTCACAATTATAGTTGGCATTACAACATCAACCTTATCCACATTACCATCCTCCTCTTTGCCCGAACTACCAGCGACATGAAAATTTATGTTAGTAGAGGTAGGAGAATTCACATTTATCACACTGTGTCCAGATATTGCATTTGAATTCCAAAATCTTTTAAAAAAATTTTAATATCAGATAACGAAGTAGAAGGATAGTTTGATTTCAATTTCCATGATCTCTTATCCATCCACTGGGTAACAATTTCAACACCTTCAGCTATGGACTTACCTTTACCCTCCACTTGAAAAACCTTCTTAGGAACCTCTCTAGTATTCTCCTTGATCACCAAAGGGCCTCTCAAACTCTTATTCACTATATCCATTTTCCTCTGATTAGAAACAGTAGCTAGACGAATATTCTCAACAAAAATTTGATTTGCAACACCTCCATTAGAAGAAGTCTTCACCGCCATAGCCCAAGATGGCCCTCCACCACCATCTCCCTCGCCTATTCCTTAAAAAAAGGAATCAAAACTAGGATGGAAAAAATTTCAATTTTTGTAAACTTTCTCTCTCGGGGAGGATTCTATTGTAGTTAAAGTCTATTAGATTGATCATTTAATTTACACTAAAGGGACACCAAATGAAATAAATATTGGGTTTGATTTTAACATCAATATAATGGATAAATATGTGTATGATTTTGATTGGATTGAATTCATTTAACTTCAAGGATCATTTTTCCATCAAGCTATAGAGCTAGATGTCTACTAGACCAAGAGTTAATGTTTGACCATGATGGGCAAACTAAAGCTCTTTTGAACTCACAAAAAATTGTTACAAATCTAATTTCAAGGAATAGAATTTTGATGATAGCAAACACTTCTATTTCTCTACGACTATCTTGCCTACTAACTTTTCAGGTCCACAAGATCAAAGCTGTAATTTGAACCAGCTCAAGATTGGGTAGACTAGGTCAGAGTTAGTTTGTAATATTTTCCTTTTCTTGAGTCAATTATAAATAATGTGGTTCCTAATGCTAAGTAACCTTACACACACACACTCGAGGGAAAGTTTTCTTACTGTTTTTAGAGTTTATTGTTTTTGGTCACATCATCAGGGATGGTCCATAAATTTTCTTGGACAATCTATTCAAAAATAGAAACCATAATTAGGAAATCCTAGTTAAGGCAGCCATCATTATGCATATCATCCTGGATGATATTCATATCTGTTGGGATGATAGGATCAAATCAGAAAGAATTTGCTGCCAAATCTATATAGGTATATTTATTTTTTAATCATCATCCAAGACATCGGCCTAAATGATGTCCTTCAATTATGCCTATATTAATCTGGTAATTAAGGAAAGCAATTAAGGTTTGATTGCTCGATCATATTAACCTGGCTGATCTTAGGATTAGCCGGAATGATTAGTTTAAAAATCTTAGTTGTTCTTGGATGATAAAATATCATCCAAGTTCCTTTCAAGGTGATGCTCTGGACGATATGTGCTAAATTAAACTAATTGTCTAGGATGATCATAAGATCAGCCTAGACGATCAAGTTATTTTTACATCGTCCAGACACCCATTCAAGCTGATGTTTTGGATGATATTCTTTGATTTGTACTAATCGTATAGGACGATAGTTTATCATCTTGGATGATATGAACAAAAACCTTCTGATCAACCCAAATCATCTTGACGGATTGAATGAAATTTATGCTGATCGTCCAAGATGATATGGATATAGTCCTGGATGATAAAGGTCAGTTTGTTTAAATGAAGAGTTTTTCCAAAGCTCTTCAATATAAAACCTCTTGTTCTACCTAAGAGATCATCATTTGCTATTATCTTGACCTAAGAGAGCTGAGAGGAGAGGGAGAGAAAAGGAGAGAGAGAGAGAGAGAGAGAGAGAGAGAGAGAGAGAGAGAGAGAGGATCTTATGAGGGAGACTTTGTGAGGGGTTTCATAAAGGCTGCTCCAAGCAAGGATCCCTTGTTCTTGGAGGTTCAAGAGAGGTCCACTTCAACAATCAATCAATGTTCTCTGCCTGCTTCAAGAGGAAGCAAAAGGAGTTGAGTTCCTTGCCTCACCGGTGTCGGTGGAAAGGAGGGTTTTTAAAGGCTTCTCCGCCTTTCTATGGGAGCAAAAGGAGAGTCACTGAGTTTAGTGCAATATTTGGATGGCGCCTCCGGGGAGTGGACATAGGTCGAGTTGACCAAACGACTGTAAATATCTATGTTTTTTACTACTACTTTTTCCGCATTTAATTTCTGCACGTTAAATTTATTTGTGGTGAATTTTGGTTTGGTTCAGTTTGTGTTTTTGATTGAAAGATTTTTTAAAATACCCATTCACCCCCCCACCCCCTCTTGGTTAGCTTGGGCTAGTTTATAAGGGATTAACATCCCTAACAAACTTTCAAAAATTGTTAAAGAAAATATTAGGAACTTGGGGAAAATTAGTTAAGACTCGATGAAATATTTTTATGTCAAAATTAGGAACCTTTAATGTATAATTTTAGGGGAATTTATAAAATTAAAGGGGATGCTTTATGCTCTAATTTTCGCTAGTCTAGGCCATTCTAAATTATAATTTTATTGGGGATAGTATAATATGGTTAAAGGGGTGAATCTAGAAAGTTTGAACCCATAAGATCATATGAGTAGGTAGTTAGAGGTGAAACAATGTGATTAGATGGATATTTTCAAGATTTTCATCCACCTAAAACCTCTATCTTGTCTAAAATGATTGGGTAGGGTGCTTGGTAGGTGCTTGAGTGTAATTCATTCATTTATTAGCTTTGGCCTTATTTATGTGTTAACATGGTTCGCTAATTTAGAAAATTTAGGGGTTTATGTCACCAGAATTCATTGACCCAAGACTGGCCATGTGTTGGGCTAACCATTTTAGATGTATAAGATCATGGGGAACCTAATACAAAAGTTGGCTTGGTCCAATTCGATATAAGTTTGAAGATGGTTTGGGGGAACCACTTTTGACCACTTTGGATAATCCATATGGCTAACCCAAGATACCAAAGGGTTAGGTCATCTTGGGTTGATCCTTGTGAACCAAGTGGATAGTACCATAGGGTTTTGGATGCCTCAGAGTGGTCTACAGTATTAAATTTAGGCTTTACAGTGCTTTTTTTAGATTGGTCAACATGTATGTCTTGCAACTAGAGTTTACCACGAATTTGGATTTTATCCAACCAATTCAAAATGACATTTGGAATTTGTTGGATGAGATTATAGGTCATGGCATGGTATATATGCACAAAATACATGTTTATTATCTTAAGTGTTTATTTAGACAACTTTAGTTGACTTTGTTAATCAAGCTTTAATAAGGCTTGGGTTTAAGATTATAGTTCAAATGATATTTGAAATTTGTTGGAAGTGGTCTTGGATCATGAAATGATTGAGCCATGAAGGGTTTACTATTTGTTTTTTTTTTTTTGGAAAATCTATAGAGGAGCCTATACGTTAATTAGTAATAAAATTACACTCCTTAAAAGATACCTTCAGCTCACTAATGGTCAGAAGGGCTACAAAATAAATTAGAATAAAACCTAAAACCCAAAAGTCCTTACTTAGCATAATTACAAAAGAGCCTAAGAACATTCTAAGGTGGCTAGAAGCCAACACTAAAAAAAATGGAAGATTTAATGATTGATGTTCAACATGCTCTTCAAAAAAAGGTCCAACTCAAACCCCACTCGAATCTCACTTTGAATGAGATTGAAAAATTATAAAAAAAGTAATATAACAAAAGAAATTCTTAAACCCAAAATGAAACCTAAGATTATAATTAGGACTCCTACTTGACAAACCACACGAAAAAATTAAAGACATAATTGGAAAGATAAATACACAATTATAATCATAAAAAGCTCACCACCTACAAAAGGATTACAACTACTAAGGGAGATAACCAAAAGGAAATAGATTATAAAATTTTAGCTCGGTTAAATAGTAGGCCAAAGTAAAACCTGAGAGCAAAGAAGCACCAAGAATAGCTTGATCAGTAACATAAATAGATTACAAGATGCGTACGATGACAAGTATAACAACAACAAAATAAAAGTGTAGAACCAAAACTAGAACCACCACCATCAATAAGAGAAACCAATTTGAGAACCCCAAGGCACAGAAAAATAGCAACCAAGAAGGCTCTCATCTAGCTGTGAAATAATATGCATATTACAACAATGCCTAACCAGCACATGAGGGAGATCACTCAAAAAACAAACCATTAACCAATGGAATTGATCCACAAGATAAAGAATAAGAAAATATGAAATTTACTTAAAGTATCACAAACATAACTAGATAAATCATACTGGGAGCTACAAATAAGGGAGTCCCAACGAGATCTATGAAAAACCCGTCCAAACTACACCAAAGTTACTAGACCCAAAATAATAAAGAATGGAGAACCCTCCAAATGCTAGATATTCAATCGATAGGGAAACACTGGCATAGGTGTGTAGCATCAATAATGTCATCAAGATAATTAATTAGCTGGCACTTGAATTTAATCCAAAACTAACTAAAAAATTGAAGACAAATATAATTGATAGGTGTGATTTCAAACCAAAATAAATGGCAGATGGATATGTTAATATTACATAACCATAACATTACCAGGATATTATTTGGCATAAAATACAAAAACCCATATAATAGGATTATGGTAGTCTTAATATGGTGAGAAAAGTCAAATAATAGGATGAAAAATAGATCAGAAAGGTCCAACATGGCCAACAAAAATACATAAAGAAAATCCAACACTGATGATACCACGCATGGAACACTAAACATTTCCCATAAGGACAACCACACATACCCCTCTTGTTCAGAGATGGAAAAAGATGAGCAGCATATGTGAATAAATTTATAATCTAAAGAATTACAATCTCTGCCAAAAAAATCTAAACCAAAATCATCATGAACTAATAACACAAATAAATCATAATTATCTGTGCAACCAAAACTCTTGTTAGAAATAAAAAAGACAAGAAGAATAAAAGGCAAATTTAACACGAAACCATCATACAAAAATCACTTATGATGCAAACTGGAAGAATCTATGCAAAGATAATGCTTAAATTCGTACATATGGTAAACCAAGTTTGTCTAATCTAATGAGGCCTTTCAAGATGGCAGGAAAATTACTGTAAGTGAATCAGTAAAAAACTCCAAATTATAACCCTAATTAACAGACCAATTGGTGCATGCATTTTCTCCCCTATAAACATGTAACATAGTAAAAATAAAAAGAGCAGAAAGACACTTAATCTCCCAAGGAAGGTAAAATAACTCAGGACTACAAATTTTATCATCAGAGTCTTTCAAATAATAGAGGCTATAAGTAGCATTAACCTCAATTCAAATATTAATCACTCCATTAGAAACACGATTTTAGACCAAATAAGATAGTAGAAATCTCAAGAAAAAAGACACAGTACCTTTTAAAAGGACCAACATAAGCCATAATTATTTTCCCATGAACATTACTAGTAAAACCACCAAAACCACAGCTAGCATATTTCATTGATCTATCAGCAATATGCTTAAAAGAATTATGAGGAGTTTAAGCCAATATACTTGCTTAGGGTCATCGTTGACATCCTTAACCTGAAGGGAAATGCCAAACTCATGGACCACAAAGGAATAGCCTTTAAAATTTTTTATGGATAGAAGGTTAGCAGAGTAAAGCATTAAAAATTTGTCTTGAAAGTACGCAATGCACCAAGAGGGGGAGTGAATTGGTCTTTTTTGAAATAACAAACAAAGCCTAAACATGAGTTATAATATTATTTAATTTTTGAAAATAACTTAACTAATTTGAAGAGGAAGCTAGTGATTAAAAATAATTGCAACAGTGGTAATGAAATTTTAATTCACACAATGAAGTACCAAAATCAAATTCTCACTAAGCAATTATAGAAATGTTAAATGCAATAAAAAAATAAAATGTGGCAAATGGAAAAAGCACACCAGAAGATTCATAGTGGTTCAGTCACTTGGCCTACATCCACTCCCTAGAGTCCTCCACTCCTGGAATTACACTACTCAAAAGTAATTCTCCTTCTACCCCTGTAGCATGGCGGAGAAGCCTTTACACAACCTCACTTTCACCTTCCTTGGTGTGGCAAAGTATCAGATTCTATGTCACCCTCCCGATGATGGCAGCAAAACTTCTTATTTTTCTCCCTCCTGGAGAAGGAAGAGGACCATTGAGAACATTGACCTTAAAGGCTCTCCCACTAGAGAGCTCGCACAAGATTTACCCAGGCCATAGGTGGAGCAAGGGTGCAGCATGCTTAGAGCAAATGTGTGATCCCCTCACACTCCTTCTCCCTCATAAAGTCACCTTCTCCTTCCTCTCACATGCCCTAAATCCCTTCAAGAAACTCCCTCTCAAGAGTTCCCTTCCTTAGTTAGGTTCCTCTCACTTACTTCAAAAGGAAAAAGTATTACTTAAATATCAGGCTCCAAGAAAACCCAAAGATTTTCAATTTAGCCATTTCTATTCATACAATATGACCATAGATCATACAATACAATCAGTTCAAAATAGCTTTCATCTGGGAACAAAGGAGTACGAACATGCAACAATTCTAAAATATATCATACATTACGATACAAATATCATCCAGTATGATATATTATATTTCTTCTATTCATATAGTATGAATGTTGGGATGACCAAAATTCATCTTTGTTCATTATCTGGTATGATCCAACTCGTATAGTATAATCACTAAAAATCTTCAAGTTATTCGGTACGATGTATACATCGTCCTGTATGATTAGTTCAAATATTAAGGGATCATCCCATACAATCTTTGGGATGACAAAAAATAGCTGCGGTTCATCATACAGTATGAAAAAGGTTGTATGGTCAATGATCACCAATCATTAATTAGGCCTTGATTTAATTAACTAATCATATAGGTTAATTTTAACAAGTATTCAAATATTTGTATATTATGATTATATCGTATAGCACGATCAGTTCAAATTTTAATGATTTTAAAACATACTTAAATTAATCTGGTGGCAAGGGTTTCGGATTGAAAATGAATTATATAGTATAATGGTGATCATACAATACAATTAGTTTATAGAGGAAATCCATTGAGCCATAGTGTTTTGTACAGTATGATGTAAAACTGTACAGTACGATAAATAAAAAAAATAATAATTTTTTCCCTTAAAATAACTCTCCCCCTGTGTGTGTACATGGTTACTCAGTTTGCATATACTTTTTATAGTCAGACTCAAGAAATAATATATATATATATATATATATATAAAGTTACATACTCTATTCTACCCAGTCTCGAGTTTCTTCTATTATCTTGAGTAGTATGTGATCTTTTGAAATGTTAGTACGTACAAATAAGAGTATCATTAAAAATATTCAATGAAGAATAAGATAATTCAGTCAATATTATTTTTCATCATCAAAATCTCAAACTAGGAGTCATAGTCTGCAATAATCTCCCACTTTTTGATGATGTTTAATAATATTATCGATAGGAAAGATAGTATATAATTTTTTTTAGTAAACATAACTAAAAACATGAACATAAAAATATCAACAAAAACTTGAATAGGGAAAAATATGCATTTCATTTTGAGTTAGAAACTAAAATAGAAAACAAGATATGAAACAAGAAGGCATACTAATGAAGGATAGACAAACTTCTCCCCCTTTTGACATCAACAAAAAGGGGAGCACAAAAAAACCTTAAAATACATCAAAGAGTGACTTAGTCAAAAAGGAGGATCCTGATCAGTTGGTGGTGGAGGAGGCTAAAAAAAGTGATGGATGGACGTGAACTGATGATCATTTGAAGCAAATCTTTCCCCAAACCATCGCATGTCCTCCTCGTATTGTTGGTGTTGTTCCTGGAAATGATAGTCGATCTAGGTCTTTAGTAGGTCGAGCTGTTGAATGATGTCATCATGAGGATATACAGGTGTAGGTCCTCTTTATGGAGCAGGTTTTCTTGGTGGAGCAGTTTCTCTTTTTAGAGGAGCCTCCCCTTCTTCATCAAAATCTTGCTCATCATATGCTTGGCCCTGATGAAACAAGATATGGAAGGAGGCATCCGAATAAAAAATAGGGATATTATCGGGTTCACCCGGATAGGTTAACTAGTATTTACTATTAAGAATGTATCCTACGAGATGGTTGAGGGCTAAATTGAGTTTCCCATGGGTACTGTAAGGCAAATTTGAGCCATATTTTGTATATGGTCAATAATTAAATCAACTTCATCAAATATAATATTGGACATGATTAGGTAGGTGACAATATACAGGATTAGGGTCAAGCATATCCTATCTCCATCTTTGGGTATTATGGATGTCCTAAGCACGTGTTAGATGATGCAGACATTTTGGGTTAAGGACTTTACAAGAGGTTGGTGTTGGTTCAAACTAATATTTCTAAGAACCAAATTAACAAAACTTCATTCAAGCCCATTTATTATGAAAGAGTGGGCTCGAGGCCCTTAAGTAGAAAGCATGAAATATTAAGCGAGGTCTGCTTTGGAGATTTATATATTTTGATGGTAGATACAGGAGGTGAGCGTGTTTATATTTATCCTCAGGTTGGCAAGGAACTCATAGAGGAGCTCATAATTAAATAAAAAGGCCAGTGTGAGAATAAATTAGAAGGTAGCGGAAACCAAGAGGCTCATCACCTCAAAGTTAAGGGCTGCTTGATGTAGCATACGAGAAAGTGTTATCTTGCATGCTTTGAACTTATGGTATGCATCCTCATCCTTATCAGACAAAGAGTGATCATCGTGGCGAAGAGAGTAAGAGGAGCTTCCCGGGATGAGTTGGCCTCATTTGCTTGAGCTCACCTTTGAGTTGAAATAAGTGAAGACAAGTGTAGAGGTTGAGTGAAATGAGATTATTCCCCCTCATTTATAGAATTTTTTATTAATCATACAGTATGATCGAGTTTCATATAGTACAATCAAGTAATTTTCATCTCGATGATTAATTGGGAAAAGGTGATCAAATCGTACAGTACGATCGGTATCATACAGTATGATATAAAGGAATTATGTTTATCCCAACGAGTCCTCAGTACTATCTTTGGCAAAAAGTATCATATAGTACGAACGGGTATTCATATAGTGCGAAGGGTAATAATATCGAACCGACCAAATTTAATTCATCCCAATCCATTTATACATGTGGATCGTACACTATGAAAGGTAGATATCATACAATATGAAGAGCAGTTTTATCATACCAAACAATTTAAATGTATGGCCATGTGTATCGTGTTATAAATCTGATTCCAGGGAATAGAATGTTGACGATAGCAAACACTTCTATTTCTCTACGACTTCCTTACCTACTAATATTTTAGATTCACAAGTTCAAAACTGCAATTTGAACAAGCTCAAGATTAGGTAGACTAGGTCTGAGTTAGTTTGTAATCTTTTCCTTTTCTTGAGTTAATTGTAAACAAAGAGGTTCCTGATGCTAAGTAACCTTACACACTCACACACTTGGGAGAAACTTTTTGACTATTTTTAGAGTTTACTATTTTTGTCACATCATCCAGGACAATCTATAAATCAACCTGGGCAATCCATTAAAAATATAAACTCTAATTAGGGCATCCTGGTTAAGGCAGTTATCATTAAGCGCATCATCCTGGATGATATTCGTATCGATCAGGATAATAGGCTCAAATTAGAATGAATCAGCTGCTAAATCTATTTAGGTAGCTTTTATTTTTATACATTGTCCAAGACATCATCCTGGATGATTTAATACAGTTATATTTAAATTAATCTAGTAATTAAGATTTGATTGCTTTATTATATCATCCTGGATGATCGCAGGATCGGCTAGGACTATCAGTTCAAAAACCATAGTTATTACTGGATGATCAAACATCAGCCAGCTTCTATTCAGGATGATGCTCTGGACGATATGCACTAAATTAAACTAATCATCTGGGTTGATTGTGAGATCGGCTCGACGATAAGGTTATTTTTCCATCATCCAGACATCCATTCAGGGTGATGTTCTAGACGATATTAAATGACTTGTATTAATCAAACATGATGATATCCTATCATCCTGTATAATACAAAAAAAACCTCATGATCATCCCAAATTATCCTAACTGATTAAGCTTAATTTGATCTGATCATACAAGGCGATATTTATATCGTCCTATATGATAATGTCGGTTTGTTGCAATTAAGAGCTATTTCAAAGCTCTTCTATTTAAGATCTCTTATTCTAGCCAAGATATCATCTTTTGCTGCTATCTTGACCTGAGAGAGCCTAGAGAAGAGGGAGAGAAAGGGAGAGAGAGAGGATTTTGTGAGGGGTAGTTTATGAGGGGTTTCACATAGGTTACTCCAAGTAAGGATCCAAGTTGTCTTCTCCAATCGTCATTCATAATCCTTGGAATGAGAGATCTACTTTAGCAATCGATCAAGGTTCTCTACCTGCTTTAGGAAGAAGCAAAAGGAGTTGGGTTCTCTACTTCACCGGTGTTAGTGGAAAGAAGGTTTGTAAAGGCTTCTCCACCTTACTGAGGCAGCAAATGGAGAGTCACAGATTTTAGTGCAATACTCGAAGGGCATCTCTGGGGAGTGGATGTTGGTCAAGTTGACCAAACCACAATAAATTTATGTGTTCTTTATTACTGCTTTTTCCAAATTTAAGTTTTTCACTTTGATTTTCTTTATGGTGAACTTTGGTTTGAATTTGAGTTTTGATTGAGAAAATTTTTAAATACCAATTCTCCCCCCACCCCTCTTGGTTAGCCTTGGGCTAGTTCATAAGGGCTTAACATCCCTAATAAACTTTCAAGTGATAAAATCGAGTTTTTGAAAACTTTTAAATTTCGATCCATAGCTAACTCCGATAATTATAATACTGCGGAAGGGTATTCTATTACCCGACCAACTTTGTTTGATAATATTCCTTTTGATTTTTTGGAAAACTTATATGTCGACATTTTTATAATTGACTGACTATCATATGTGGATGCTTGTTAAAGAAGGTTATTCACCTCCGTCATGTAAAGTTAGTGGCATTACTACTCTATTTCCATTCTCTGAATGGACTCTTGATTATATAGATTAAGTGTAACTTAATGCAAAATATTTGAACTATTTTTTTTGTGCTTTAAAATTGAAAGATTATATGTGTGTTTCAACTTGTGCTACTGGTAAAGAAATTTAGGATAAATTGTGCATCACTTATGAAGGAACTAAAGAAGTTAAACAATATAGGATGAATATTCTATTACATGACAATGAACTTTTTCGTATGAAGCCTAATGAATTAATTTCTGTCATGTATACTAAATTTACTCAAATAATCACCTCATTGTATGCTTTAGGAAGAGAACTCACAAACTATGAAAAGGTTAATAAATTTTTGAGATGTTTTCCTTTTTCGTTTGATGCTAAGATTACTGTAATTTCTGAATCTAAAGATTTGAATACCTACTAGATTGATAACTTACTTGGATCATTCATTGCTTACGAGCAAAGGTGAATCAAAAAAACCTTGATGTAGGTGAGAAAAAGAAGGAGAAAATTATGGCACTGAAAGCCAACGACACAGACACTAACTCTTCTGGGTTTGAAAGCAATGATGTCGCCTTAATCACAAGTCAATTAAAAGGATTTCTAAGAAAGAAGTATAAGAACCATCTGAAGTTGGAATAAAGGTAAAGGTTGCAAAAATTTTAAGAATTCTAATGATATGATCTATTTTGAATGCAGGAAGCCTAGACACATTAAAGTTGATTATCCTGCGCTTAAAGCTTACTCAAGCAAGGAGAAGGGTGAGGAGAAACCCAAGTTCAGAAATAAAAAGAATAAAAAGTGGTTTAAAAAGGCATTTTGGATAGATTCTGCATCTAACTCCTTTGCTACTGAAGCTGAAGATGAGACTACAAACTTGTGCTTAATGGTGGACGATCATCTTAGTCAGTCTGACCAAGAAGAGATATGTGAACTAACCTACAAAAAATTACTTAAAGTTTCTGAACAAATTCATGCATCATATAAGAAACTTAAAAAATTGCATGCTAATTTAAAATTGGAGTTTTTAAATATACAAAAAGATCATGAAATGTTACTTAAAGATCATTCTAGAATCGATAGCAATAACATGCCATTACTTGATGAGTTTGATGCATTAAACAAAAAGCATATTTAATTATCTGATGCACATGATTCCTTGAAGTTATCACATGCTGAGTTAGAAAAAGAGTTTAAGAAACTATAAAATCTCAAAACTTTTGAAAATAGCAAACCAATATTGCATGAATCACATAAATTTAAAAGGAAGCATCACCACCCGAGTAGATTAGTAAACCCTTTTCCTAAGGTTAGATGTTTTTCATGTGGCATGTTAGAACACATCTCACATGCCTGCACTATTCACCATAGTACACATTGGGTGTAGAGAACAAAATTATATGATTCACAACATAACATATATGTATTGCATTCTTCTTTCTATAAGAAGGGACCCAAATATGTTTGAGTTCATAAATCTGACATTTAATGATTTTGTAGGCTTGCACTTATAAAAATCCTTGTGAGAGCATGTAGTATATGGACAGTGGATGCTCATGACACATGAATATAGATGCTAACCAATTCGTTTCACTAGAGGCCAGGGCTGGAGGTAAGGTTACTCTTGGAGACAACACTACCAGGAAAGTGGTGGGCACATGTATAATTAGAAACTCCAAGAACTTTTGATTGAAAATATTTTTCTTATATATGGACTGAAATACAACTCGCTCGACATTAGTCAAGTTTGCAATAAGGGCTTCATCATAAAGTTTTTAGCAAATAATTGCATTATAAGCTTAAATAATAACACTATTTTGCAGGAAAAGTGGATCAATAATGTTTATATGCTTGACTTAAATAATATTGAATGTGTTGCTTCATTTTGCTTAAAAATTGCTACTGATGATTCATGATTATGACGCAGGAGATTATGTCATGCCAGTATGAAAACCCTTAGGAGAGTGACCAATAAAGACCTAGTTAGAGGTGTCCCTAAGCTTAAATTCTCCAAAGACTACCTTTGTGATGTCTGCCAACTAGGGAAGCAAGTCCAATCCTCTTTTCACCCCATTAAGGACATTAGCACCTCTACACCTTTAGAAGTCCTTCACATGGATTTATTTAGACCCATTAGTACTACCAGCTTTAAGGGGAAAGTCTATGGTTTTGTGATTATCGACGACTACTCGACGTTTACTTGGATTAGATTTTTGTCACATAAGAATGAGTCTTTTGATGAGTTTAGATCCATCTTCACTTGGATTCAGAAAAAACTAGGTTGTGAAATTTTGACCATTCATAGTGACCATGGGTAGAGTTTGAAAATGAGAAATTTGGAGACTTCTATGAGGATAAGGGGATTAGTCACCACTTCTCAGCTCTTAGGACCCCTCAGCAGAATGGGGTAGCTAAAAGGAAGAACCAGACCTTAGTTGAAGCTGCTAGAGCCATGTTTACTGATTATTCACTTCAAAAGTACTTTTGGGTTAAAGTGATAAACATAACTTATTATGTGTTGAATAGGATGAATGTTAGAGCCAAACTTCATAAAAAACCCTATGAGATCCTTAAGGATAGGCACCCAACCTTTCCCACCTTCAAGTCTTTGGCTATAAGATTTTTATTCTTAATAACGGGAAGTCACACTTAGGAAAATTTGACCCAAAATCTGATGGAGTGTTCTTAAGATATTTAAGTGTGTGCAAATCCTTTAGGGCGTTTAATAAGAGGATATTGATTATGGAGGAAAATACTCATGTAGTGTTTGATGAATATGATCCTAAGAAGTCTATAGTTGAGAATGAAGATGAAGTTGGAGAGATTATCACAAGAGTTGAAAATTTGTATAAGAGGGTAGAGCCCCAAAACATTGAAAGAGTAGGTGAGATTACCCAAGGAGTACAAAATACAAATCTCGAGGAACGGGTTGAACCTACACACACATTGCCTAGAGATTGGAGATTTTCTTTAAGTCGTCCTAAAAAAGTTGATCATAGGAGACCCTTATGAAGATTTTAAGATTAGGCATAGACTTAAGAAGGAAGTGAAACACTCTACTTTTATCTCAATAACTGAACCCACCAACATCAATCAAGCCCTTTTTGATGAGTTTTGGATCTTAGCCATGTAAGAAGAATTAAACTAATTTGTTAGGAATGAGGTTTGGAAGCTTGTTAAAAAACCAAAAGGACAAAGTGTAGTTGGAATCAAATAGGTCCTTAAGAATAAAATGAATGATTATGGTGTGGTGGTTAGGAATAAGGCAAGATTGATGGCTAAGAGGTAAAACCAGATAGAAGTGATTAATTTTGAGGAGACCTTTGCCCTAGATTAGAATTCATTAGAGTGCTACTAGCCCTTACCTATTATAAGGGATTTAAGCTTTTCCAAAAGGACATTAAGAGTGCCTTTTTAAATGGGGTAATAATAGAAGATGTGTTTGTAGAGCAACCACCAGGTTTTGAGAGTTCCTAATTTCTAAATCATGTTTTCAAATTAAAAAATGTCTTATATGGATTAAAGTAGGCACCTAGAGCCTAATATGAGACGCTTAGCACATTCTTGCTAGAGAGGGAGTTTGTTAAGGGGAGTGTAGACACCACCCTTTTTTGATAAAATTAAGAGATAAATTACTCATTATTCAGATCTATATCGATGATATACTTTTTGGATCTTCTAATAAAAGGCTATGTGATGATTTTTCTAAAATCATGAGTAGGGAATTTGAGATGAGTATGATGGGAGAGTTATCCTACTTTTTGGGGTTTAGCATAAGACAACTGGATGATGGAACCTTTCTAAATAAATCAAAGTACATAAAGGATGTCTTGAAGAAATATAAAATGATTAAAGTTAAGCTAATTAATACTCTCATGACCACTAGTGTTCAGTTAGACAAGGACCCAAATGGAAAATCAGTTGATCAAAGAAGTACAGAGGGATGATTGGATCTTTACTTTACCTCACTGCTAGCTGACCTGATATAAAGTTTAGTGTTTATCTCTATTCTAGATTTCAAGCTGGTCATAAAGTATCCCACCTAACTGCACTTAAGAGAATTCTTAGATATCTCTCAGGGACCTAAAAATTAGAAATCTAGTATCCTAGGCACAATACTTCTTTTGAGATTATTAGATATTCTAATTTTGATTTTATAGGATGTAAGGTGGATAGAAAGAGCACTTCTAGGACTTACTAATTCATAGGATAGTCTTTAGTCTCCTAGTATAGTAGAAAGTAAAACTCTATTGCACTTTCCATTGTTAAAGCTGAGTATATTACTTTAGGGAGTTGTGTGGCCCATGTCCTTAGGTTGAAGCAGTAAGTTTTTTATTTAGGATTACCTATAGGCATAATTTCATTCCTTTGTGGCAACGCTAGTGCCATCTGCAATTCTAAGAATTCTATCCAACATTTAAGGACCAAATATATAAACATAAGACATCACTTTATTAGAGATCATGTGACCAAAGAAGACAATGAGTTACACCACTTGGACAACTGAGAATAAACTAGCTGACATCTTTACTAAACCACTAGCCTTCGACACTTTCAGCACTTTAAGGACCAAATTAGGTGTGATTGACATAAATGCATGAACTTGATTCTTATTGATTTCATAATTTTTATCTGTTGTTTGTTGTTTTTTTTATAGTTTTTCCTTCTTTATTTTACTTTTCATCTTTTTCACTTTGATTGATTTAATTCTTGTCATTATTTAATTTTTTTTAGTCACTGCTGAATTAATATCTTATGCCTTTTTTTATTTTTGAGAATTTGTAATTAATGTTTGACATCTCTAAATCAGTTAAAGGGAAAAACACCATTGGTTGTTTCCTTTTACTCCAACTTCTTTTTAGTGGTGCAATTTTCTTTTCTAAATAAAAGTTTATCTCAAATTATCAACTGGACTTTACGATTGAGATCTTTTCAATATTGCTACAGTAATCTATTATATATATATAATGTTCAAAGTCTTCATATTACCTTCAAAATTTTTAAAATCTGGTCATTGTATTTATCATATAATGTTTTATTCTATTTTATGATTCATTCTTTCTTATAATAGAGAATGAGTTTTTCTTTTTTAATATCTTGAAGATATAATCATAACTGAGAATATTTAAAATTTTTGAAAAAAGGATCTAGCTTGCAAAAAGTAAATAAAAAAGTGACAAATAATGCCAAATCAAAAGAGGTACAATGACACCAAATTAAAATATAATATATATATATATATATATATATATATATATACAAAGTATATCAAATATCAAAAGATGTGCAAAGAGCGCCAATCAATTGACAAGAGACATAAAATGAGGCCACCAAAAGCAAGCTTCCTTTTCTTTTAAAATTTTTAAATGTTAGAAGAATTCAAGTATCACTTGATATTTTTCAGAGGCTTGATTTCAAAATTTATGATCATGACTAACTACTTTGATATATTATTCTGGAATTAAATGTTTAATGGATCTCTTTTTCTTATCCAATTAATTTTTTTTTATTTAGACCTTTGTTTTCAAAAGATGGTTTGCTCTGGGAGAAGTTCGAGCTAGGGCTAACAGGATCGGTTATTTTACCATTTTTTAGATTTTGATGATATTAACTCATTGATTCTTATAAATTTTTAATTCAATTACATAGAGAATTTAACATTTCATGGCTTTGATTAAAAAAAAGGCTTGGGTGAGAAAAACTTTTTGGTAGTCTCTGCTTTGTTTCTTTTTTATTTTCCCTCCTCCTTTTCGTCATGTCAAAAGTGAGAGTAGTTATACTATTTGTTCTGTTGTATTTTATGTTGGATAGTTGAATGTTTGTTTCTTCATACTGTTTCCATTAATCTGCTTTGAATTGCTTTAATTATTTCTGTGTTTGCCATCATCAAAAAGGGGAAGATTATTATGAATCTAATTTTAGGGAATATAATTTTGATGTAGCAAACATTTTTTATTTCTCTATGATTGCCTTGGCTATTAACATTTCAGGTCCATAAGATTAAAACTATAATCTAAACTAGCTTAAGTTTAGGTAGACTAGGTCTGAGTTATTTTGTAATATTTTCCTTTCCTTGAGTCAATTGTAAACAAAGTGGTTCCTGATGCTAAGTAATATTTCACACACACACTTGGGAGAAAATTTATAACTATTTTTAGAGTTTATTATTTTTTGTCATATCATTCGGGATGATCCAAAAATTAGCCTGGATGATCTGTTAAAAATAGAAACCCTAATTAGGGAATCCTGGTTAAGGTAGCACTCATTAAGTGCATCGTCTTGGATGATATTCGTATCAATCAAGATGATAAGCTCAAATTAGAAAGAATCAACTACCATATCTATTTAGGTAACTTTTATTTTTAGACATCGTAAAGGATATCATCCTGGATGATATAGTACAATTTTTCCTAAATTAATCTGGTAATTAAGGAAAGAAATTAAGGTTTGATTGCTTAATCATATAATCATGGATGATCACAGGATCAGTCTGGACGATCAGTTCAAAAACCTTAATTATTCCTGGATGATCAAACATCGGCAATCGTCTATTTAGGGCAATGCTCTAGACGATATGCACTGAATTAAACTAATCGCCTAGGATGATTGATAGATCGGCTGGACGATCAGGTTATTTTTCTATCATCCAAACATCCATTCAGAGTGATGTTCTGGATGATATTCAATAACTTTTTCTAATCGTACAGGATGATATACCATCATCCTGGATGATATGAACAAAAACCTTCTGATCATCCCAAATTATCCTGGCTGATTGAGCTTAATTTGAACTTTTCGTACCGGATGATATTTATATCATCCTAGATGATAATGTCGGTTTGTTACAATTAAGAGCAATTTTGAAGCTCTTAAATTTAAGACCTCTTTTTCTACCCAAGAGATCATCTTTTGCTGTTATCTTGACCTGAGAGAGCCTAAAGGAGAGGGAGAGAAAGGGAGAGAGAGAGAGGATTTTATGAGGGGGATTTTATGAGGGGTTTCATAAAGGGTTCTCCAAGTAAGGATCCAAGACATCTTCTCCAATCATCATCCCTAGTACTTGGAGGTCAAGAGAGATCTACTTCAGCAATCGATCAAGGTTCTCTGCCTGCTTCAGGAGGAAGCAAAAGGAGTCGTGTTCTCTGCCTCACCAGTGTTGGTGGAAAGGAGATTTGTAAAGGCTTCTATGCCATGTTGTGGAAGAAAAAAGAGAGTCACTATGTTTGGTGCGATACTCGGAGGGCGCCTCTAGGGAGTGGAGATAGGTTGAGTTGACCAAACCACTATAAATTTTTGTGTTCTTTATTACTATTTTTTTGCATTTAATTTTTGCACTTTTATTTTCTTTGTGGCGAACTTTGGTTTGAACTTATGTTTTTATTGAGAAATTTTTTATCACATATATATCGGATGGTTCCAACGGGTAATCCAAGATCTAGAAGTTGTTGTTTTATCCATAGCACTTGTGTAACCTAACTTCCAACTATTATATATTATGTCTTGATCGTGGAAAAGGATACTAAACTTTGGTTCCTACTAGACAAGGAAACTAAGGATTGTCCTACAAATTGGCAGGTTACATAGATGCTTTTCTATCTACCCTATATCCTGCAAAATTAGAATCTGAGTTATCCTAATATTTCAAAGGAGGTGTTATGCCTAGGATACCAAATTCCTATATTTGGGGTGCCTAGTACATATCTAAGTATTCTCTTTAACGCAGTTAAGTAAGACTCTTTAGCGTCATCTTGGAATTGGGTACAGAGGCTATGCTAATCATTATGTTCGGTCTACTAGCAATTAAATAGAGGAGAGATCCAATTGTTCATCAATTTTTTTTTTATTAATTTTCCATTCAGGACTTTCTCTAGTTAAATCGTAGAACTCATGGGAGTGTTCATGGTTTTAGCATTATCCATTTCATATTTTTTAAAAATATCCTCGATGTATTTGGTTTGGCTAAGGAACGTTCCATCTTCCATCTATTTTTCACTAAACACGAGAAAATAATTTAGCTCTCCCATCATACTCATTACAAACTCGTTAATTATTATTTTTGAGAATTTATCACATAAGATTTTTATCTGAAGATCCAAATAAGATGTCATATACATAAATCTAAATGATGATAATTTTATCTTTTATCCTTCATAGAAAGAGGGTGGTGTATACACTACCCTTAACAAATTATCTAACTAGTAAGAATGAGCTAAGTCTTTCATACCAGGCTCCAGATGCTTATTTTAACCCATACAGTGCCTTTTTTAATTTGAATACATGATTCAGAAATTCTGAGTTTTCAAATATGATGGGTTGCTCAACATAAACATCCTCTTTAATTACCCTATTTAGAAAAGCACTCTTCATGCCCATTTGATATAATTTAAAACCCTTGAAGCATGCAAAGGCTAAGAGCTCCCTTACGCCTTCTAATTTTGCTACTAGGGCTATGGTTTCTTGAAATTCTATGCCCTCAATCTGGTTATACCCCTTAGCTACTAGTCTGGACTTATCTCTTACTATGTTTCTTGAGTCATTCACCTTATTTTTAAAGACCCACTTTTTTCCCACTATACTCTGCTCTTTAGGTCTTTTGACTAATTCCCATGCATCATTCCTAATAAATTGGTTCAATTCTTCTTGCATTACTAGGACCCAGTATTTATCTTCTAAAGCTTAATCTATATGCGTGGGATAAATGTAGAATGATTAACCTCCTTCCTAAGTCCATGCCTTATTCTCACACCTTCCAATGGGTCTCCTAACATTAATTCCTTAGGATGACTAGAAAAATATCTCCAATCTTTTTACAATTCTTCCTAAGGTTCTCCCCTTTCTCATATGGTCGTAGTTTCTACTCCCTGAATAACCTCTACCACATCTTCTTCAAATTTAGGTTCAAAGGACTTATCTAATTCATCAAATACTACATGGGTAGACTCTTTTACAACTAGGGTTCTCTTTTTAAAGATTCTATAGGCCTTACCTACAGATTAATAACCTAAGAATACAACCTCATCACCCTTGGGATCAAATTTTCCTAAGGGAAATTTTCCATTGATTAAGATAAAACATTTGCAACCAAAGATATGCAAGTGCGAAAGATTGGGTTCTAACCCTTAAGGAGTTCATTGGGTGTTATATTCAACTTTGACCTAATGTTCACCCTATTCAAGACATAACATGCAGTGTTCACCGTATCTCCCCAAAAATATCTAGGATGAGTGTACTCAGCTAACATTTCCCTAGTAGCTTCTACCATTTTTCTGAGCGGTTCTAGGGGTAGAGAAATTATACTTTATTTCTATCTCTTGATTAAAGGATTCAAATCTTTCTTTTTAAAACTCTCCATGATGATCACTATGGATTGTTGAAATTTTGCATCCTAATTTCATTGAATCTAAGTAAAGAAAATTATAAATCCCTCAAACAACTCATTCTTATGTGTTAGGAATCTTACCTAAGTGAATCTAAAGACGTCGTTTATAATCACGAACCCATAATTTTTCCCATCTAGGCTAGCTATGCTTACGAGACCAAATAGGTCCATGTGAAGGATTTCTAGTGCCTAGATGTGTTCACATCCTTGATTGCATGAAATGATGATTTAACTTATTTTTTTAATTGACATGCTTCACATAAATGATCTTTAGTGAAGTCTAACTTAGGTACGCCTCTAACTAGGTTTTTCCGAGTGATATTCCAAAGTGTACATTTTTATGCTAGCATGGCATAGTCTCCTATACCATAGCCAAGAGTCATCCATTATTATTTTTAAACACACTGAATTTTAATTTTCAATACAGTTAAGATCTAACATGTAAACATTATTTATTCATTTTCCTTCCAACATAGGTTTATCATTTAAGCTAATCAATCATTTATCATAGCAAAACTTTATGTCAAATCCTTTGTCACATAATTAACTAATGCTTAATAAATTATGTTTTAAACCGTAAACTAATAACATATTTTTAATTAATTTTTTTTAGAATTTCAAGTAATACATGATCCCACCACTTTCTTGGTGGTGTTGTCTCCTAAAGTCACCTTATCTCATGTCATAATCTTCAGTGTAATGAACCTATTAATGTTTCCAGTCATATGTCTCGAGCAGCACTGTCCAGGTACCACATGCTCTCAATAGGTCTTTCATAAGAGCACCCCTACAAAGTCATTCAAAGGTTAGATTTAGTAATCTAAGTGAGTTTGGGTTCCTTTTTATGCTTGTATGAATGAGATGTAAGTATGTTATACTGTGATGAATGTAATTTAAGCCTCCACACTAGTTGTGTCTTACGGTGAATCATACAAGTGTGAGTATGTGTCATAGCATGCCATAAGAGAAACACCTAACACTGAGAAATGGGTTCACTAACCTATGTCGGGGGTGATGCTTCTTCTTAAAGTTATGTGATGCATGCAATACTGGGAGTTTACTTTTTTGGGCTAATGGGTATGATGGTTTATTATTTTTCAAGTGCTGTGAGTTTTACCTTCAATGCTTTATTTTTATATTCATAAGCTGCCACTTCAACTTTTAATCGATGTTTATTATTATCTATTTCCCATGCATGTTCATCTAATTTATTAAACCTTTTTTTAACTCAATATGCAATGTATTCAAGGAATCATGTGCATCAAACAATTCAATATGCTTATTATTTAATGCATCAAACTCATTAAGCAGGGACATGTGATCTCAATCTAAATCAGAATATTCTTTAACTAAATTAGAATGCTCAGTTTGTAAAGTACTAAATTTAATGTTAAGATTAGCGTACATTTTCTTTAAATTTCTATACAAATCATGAATTTTTTAGAAATAACCAAAAATTCATCATATAAAACTTAACATACCTCTTCTTGATCCGATTAATCAAGATTATCATTTGCCATTTGACACAAATTCCATACCTCCTCCTATACTTCTTCTTTTAATGATTCTAATACAGAGTCAGCCCAAAATGTCTTATATGTCTTCATCATCCCTTTCTTTTATTTTTCTTTATCCTCTCCCTTCTCCTTAGTTGGATGGATATTTATGTTGGGGCAATTAGCTCGGAGGTGAACTTTATTCTAGTTGTTCGGATGACGCCTTTATTTTCCTTTTAGAAAATTCTTGAATTGTCAGGTCATCAAGGCTATATCATCTTCTTCCTCTACTGCAGAACTTTTACTTTCCGAGTTATTTGCTTTTATATCCACCATTCACTCCTTCTCTCCTGCATAATTTTTTATTTGACTCACTCTTTGCTCGTAAGCAATGAGTGGCTCAAGCAATTTGTCCATTGAATAAATGTTTAAATCTTTGGACTCAATAATTACAATAATTTTAGCATCATAAGAACTCGGTAAGCATCTCAAAACTTTATTGAATTTTCTTGAATTATAAATCTCTCTACCTAGTGCAGCAAGGATATCATTAACTTCGTGAACCTTATGTACAAGTCAGATATGGTTTCACTAGGTTTCATATGGAAGAGTTTGTAATCATGCAACAAAATATTTAATCTAGATTGCCTAACCTCACTAGTTCCTTCGTACATGATACATAGTCTATCCCAGATCTCCTTACCAGTAGCACAGGTGGACACTCTCATGTATCTTCTAAATTCAATGCACAAAAGAAACAATTTAAGCATTTTGCATTTAATTACACTAAATCCCTATCTTCATTGCTCCATTCACTAAATGCTATTTGAGTTTTAATGCCATTCAAAAGTTTAAAAGATGCAGTGTACTTTCTTGTACCAATATCCACATGCGATAGTCTATAGATTGTAAAAATATAAACATTCAAATTTTTTAAAAATTAAACAATATGTTATCAAATAAGGGTGGACAAGTTATAGAAGAACCCTCCGCAATATTACGGTTATCAAAATGTGCTATGATCAATTTTTTTCAAGGTTTTCTAAAACACTATTTTTGAAACTCCTCTTTGATACCAATTGAAAGTACGAGATGCGACATAGGGTGGGTGAATTGGTATTTTTGCAATAACAAACAATGAAAAAATACGAGTTCTAATTTTTTTTAATTTTTAAATATAACTTACCAAATTTTAAGTAGAAGATAGTGATTAAAAATTATTACAATAGTGGTGATTAAATTTTTATTCACACAATGCAATACCAAAATCAAATTCTCACCAAATAGTTATAATAATGTTAAATGTAAAAAAAAAAGTGATAAATGGAAAAAGCACACCATAAGATTTGTAGTGGTTCGGCCACTTGACCTACATCCACTTCTTTGATTCCTCCACTCTGGGAATTGCACTACTCAAAAGTAATTCTCCGTCTGCCCCCATAGCAAGTTGGGGAAGCCTTTACACAACCTCACTTTCACCTTCCCTGATGTGGCGGAGTGCCAGACATTATGTCACCCTCCCGGTGATAGAAGTGGACCTTCTCATTTTTATCCCTCCTGAAGAAAGTAGAGGACCATTGAGGATGTTGACCTTGAAGGCTCTCCCCATAGAGAGCTCCCATAATTTTTACTCGTGCCATAGGAGGAGCAAGCATGTAGTAGTCTTGGAGCAACTGCGTGATCCCCTCACACTCCTCCCTCACAAACTCATCTTCTCCTTCCTCTCACAAGCCCTAAATCCTTTCAAGAAACTCCCTCTTAAGAGTTCCCTTCCTTTGTCACGTTCCTCCCACTTACTTCAAAAGACAAAAGCGATACTTAAATATCAGGCTCCATGAAACCCTAAGATTTTCAATTTAGCCATTTCTATTCATATAGAATGATCACAAATATTACAGTACGATCAGTTCAAAACAACATTCATCCTGGTATGAAGGAGTACGAATATGCAACAATTCTCAAATACATCATAAAGTATGATACAAATATTATCCAGTATGATATATTATATTTTTGTTGTTTGTACAAGACAAATGCTGGGATGACCAAAATTCATCTATATTCATCATCTGGTATGATCCAACTTGTACAATATAATCAATAAAAAATTTTAGATTGTCTAATATGATGTATACATTATCCAATACGATTAGTTAAAAATCAAGGGATCATCTGGTATGATCTTTTGGACAACCAAAAAAGCCTTGATTCATCGTATGGTATGAACCAGGTCGTACAGTATAATCACCAATCATTAATTAAGCCTTAATTTAATTGACTAATCTCGAGGATTAATTTTAGCAAGTATTCAAATATTCATACAGTATGATTGTATTATACAATACGATCAGTTCAATATTTAATGATTTAAAAACTTTCTTAAATTAATCTGGTGGCTAGGGTTTTAGATTGAAATGAATCATAGAGTACGATGGTGATCGTATAGTATGATTAGTTCATAAAAGATGGTTGTTGAGCCAAAGTGTTTCATACATTATGATGTAAAATTGTACTGTACAATCTACAGAAAAAAAAATCCCTTAAAAATACTCTCCCCCTATGTGTGTACATGGTTACTCAATTTGCAAACACCTTTTGTGGCCAGACTCAAAAAATAAAGAAAAAATAAAAAATATAAAGTTACAGACTCCTTCACATCCTATTCTACCCAGTCTCTAGTCTTTTGTAGTCTTAAGTAGTATATGATCTCCCTAAAATGTTAGTACTCACAGACAAGAGTAACATTCAAAGTATTCAATGAAAAATAAGATAATTCAATCGACATTATTTGTCATCATCAAAATCACATACTAGGGGTCATATACTACAACATGTCTTTAATATTCTTAATAACTGGATTGTACTTCATGCAAAAATTATTAAATAAAGAATTATTTCTAGCAAGCCAATGGTACCATAAAATAAGAGAGCATATCACATTCCTAATATGGCCTCTAGAATTAATAAACTAAAGATTAAGCCTAGCATAGATGCTAATATTACCACTAAAGTTATTTAATCTAAAAATATCATCAAAATGAGTCCAAATTTTGATAACAATAGGGCTAGAAATAAACACATCTTTCATGTTCTCCACATGGTAGCAACATTGGCATTTGGATGATAAAATAAGGCCTCCTTTTAAAAAGTTATCTTCAATAGGTACATATCTATGCATAATTCTCCAAATAAATGAAGCAATAATAGTTTTATTCCATATCATGAAAAAAAAATTTGTGATAGTATTCTTAGCTCTGAATACATTGCAAGCATCCTTCATTATAAATACACCATTATTAGATATGTTATATAATAAATAATCATAAGAATAAATATTAAGATGAATTTGTAAAATATGTGCACTAATAGACTCTCGAACAACCTCAATAAGTTTGTTATAATACCAGCTATTCTCAGTAATAAAAATGTTTACCTTTACAGTCGTAGTAGAGAAGGTATTAATCATATAATCAATAAAACGATCACCAAACCAATGATCTTTCCAAAAGAAAATATTAGTACAACCAAGACCCCATTTAATATGAGGCTCTGCTTTGTATTTAATATTATAATGTCTCTTCCAAACTCTAGAATCACCCTTATTATAAGATCACATAGTAGTATTATTACTAACATAGTCTTGGTCGTCATGAAATTAGCCCAAAGGTTAAACTTAGCACAAAAATTGAACCAGAGTTTGATAGCAATGCATAAGATAAATCAATCATTTTTTTATACCATAAAGCACCTTCCTCCAAAAACCCACAACAATTACTCTAAGAAATCTAGAGGATTTTAGAATTATTGCTAGTACCCTTCGAGAAAAACTTATTAAATAATTTTTAAAGCTTCTTATAAACTGCATTAGTTGGTTAAATAGTTTGAAAGATGTAAATAGGTAAATAGCATGACACCCCTAATAAGGATCGATCTCCCACCAAAACTAAAAAAAATGTATTCTCAAGATTTAAGCCTCTTTTTCATAGAAGTAATGAGATCATTAAATGAAAAGGATTTCTTCCCTCCTTTACAAAGAGGAATTTCAAGATACTTAATAGGTAACGAACCATGCATAAAGCTGGTGAGACCTTTGATGACATTAATGCGATCCGGGGAAGTTTGATAGCGACAATAAAATAACTCTTACTTTTGTTAAGAGAATGACCACTCAAAATCTATAAATAATATAAAATTCTTATAATAATATTAATCATATTCAAAGAATCATTGGTAAAAAATAATAACATCATAGGAAAATCACAAATGAGAGATAAAGAAACCACCCAAATTTTTATAATTAAGATATCAATGATTTTCATAAAGACTAGTAAGGCCTCTCGATAAGTATTCAACAATAGTAAATAAAAAGTGTAGGGGAAATAGTGTCATCTTGTCTTAACCGGTGAGAAGAATTAAAAAAAACCATTACTTTTACCATTAATAATACTAGGAAAAAAAGAACATTCAATGAAACCTTGAATGAACTTAATAAAATAATATTTAAGCCAACAAATGCAAAATGTTGTTAAGAAAATTCCAATTGATCTTATCATTGGCTTTAGAAATATCTAATTTAAAAATATTATTTCCCCGTCTCACCCTGAGATTTTGGACATGATGGAGATCTTGAGCAAGACATATGTTATCAGAAATGGCTCTCACCTTATATAGTAGAAATAATTTTGAAAAGTAAAAAAGATAAACAATTCATTAAAATTTTAGATATAATCTTACTAAAAAAGGAGCAAAGAATAACAAGCTAAATATCAACTCAATTATAGATATAAATTATCTTTGGAATAAGCACAATGGAAGAGGTAGAGAAAACTTAGGGAAAATACTGTCAAAAAAAATCTAAGACAACACTATGTAGATCACCACTTATAATATCCCAAGCCTTTTAAAAGAACATCATAGTAAAATTTCTAGGCCTAGCCATAGAGTAAGAGTTCATATCATGAACAATCTTCTTAATTTCCTCAAAGGTAGGAAGTTTGGTAAGAGACTTTTTATCATCCTCATTAATGAGATTAGGATGCTTTATATGGTTAGGATCAAAGTTATTGATTAAATTCTAAAATGCTCCATCATACAATTAACTATTTCCCCCTTATCCTCATTTTTAGAGCAATCAGGAATAGAAATTTTATGAATGAATTATTTAGCTCTATTATTCTTGATAGGGCCTACAAGTACTTAGTATTGTTATTCCCTACAATGAGAAACTTTGAGGAAGCTTTTTTGCTTCCAAAAAAAAATTCCTCTTGAGCATGTAACTTGAAAAGGTAATTTTAAGCATCTTGATGAAGCCTAATGTTCTCATGGGATCAAGTTGGCAATTATGCTTAATAAAGTTAACTTTACCATCAACAACTAAAATGTTAGTGAAAATGTTTTCAAAAATATTATTATTCCATCAATTGATTTTGTACTTTAATCTTATAAGTTTGACCATAATATACTCATGCCCATAATAGAGTTATCAAAATGTAGAGGAGCATGCCATTTATCTTAGACCATGTTTACAAAAGATTTATCTAATAACCACATTTTTTATGATCTAAAATTTGGAGAAGGGTCATCGTACCACGTCATAATACAAAGAAGGAGAGGATAATGGTAAAAAAAGTTCTTTTTTTTGAGAAGATGCAATAAGCAATATTATTAAAAAGGAAGAGAACTAAACAAAGTTAAGAGCATCACATTCCTCCTTCAACACATTGTTAAATAAAGGAGGAATGTTATTGGTCACCAAATTGTCCCAATTAAAATCACCCAATCTAGCATGGTTAGCACAAAAATCGGCTAACTTATTACATTTCCTATTTACACATTGAAAAATGACTTTGTTGAAATTTCTAAGAAAGAGAAAATCAAGAATTTGATGCATGTTACCTTTGGATGGACCTCCATTAAAGATCTTTTTGATATGCTTCATGACATTGAAGTTGTTACCTTCAATTAATATTCCTTTAGCCTCGTACATCCATTCTTGTAGTACCTTATTTAAGGCTATAAGTGATTCTAATTCAAGGGCAGAGATATCCCAATGAGCTCTTTTGAAACTAAAGGCATACAAGAATCTACCTTTGCTATCTCTAATTACACCGCCAATTCCAGCTATGCAGTTTTCAGCAAGAGAAGCATCCAAATTGATTTTGATCCACTCGGTCGGAGGGTTTCCAATTTATAGAAAACAACAAATGCTGATTAGAAACCCAGTTTACCGAAATCAAATCATTGTTGAAAGAAAGGGAAGCAAAGCTAATTGCATTAGCTGCAATTACATGAAGACTATCTTCTTTCTCCCCATGAACTAGTTTGTTCCTGCTTTTCCATGAGAAGAAAAACTACAGAGGAATATAGATTCCCCAAGAATGGATTGTAATTTGAGTAAACCAAAAGCCAATTAAAACAGTTTTCCAAATCTGATAAAAGTGGGATATCATATCCCCACTTTTGAATAACAAAAATAACACCTTTAAGAAAGAAACATTTAACTGCTAAGTGATTGGCATCCTCCACGTCACGGCAACCTCTCGGGCATCCATTATGATTAATGATTCTTCTATACATTAAGATTTCATTAGAAGGAATAGCTTTATTAATTAGTCTCCACCAGAAAATTTTAACTCTTGGTCTCAATTTCAGCTTCTTCAACCATTTCCAACTTACATCTTCTTCTTCATGAAGGCTTCTTTGATCAGAGATTAAGGATGCTAAAGACTTACCAGAATATTTGTACATAATTTCCATCTCATCTCCATGAATTCCTGCATCAATGGGAACTGAAGAGATCAGATTAACTAACTCCTTGCTAAAAGATTGATTCAGATTTTGGATATTCCAGCTTCCATTATGAAGGAAGAACTTCAAACAACATTGCTCATCATGTAAATTGGAGACATAAGCAGACCATTTATCAATAGATTTATCAAGGATCCAAATGTCCTTAGTGGTATTGATGCTCTCACCATCTGAAACTTTCCATTTAACAATTTGTTGAAGGAATTTACCACCATTGTTTTTTATTTTCCAAGTTGGAGAACTCCCTAACTTTATTTTAGAAAAACAAAAATTCCTACCATACTTGGCAATAAGGATTCGATTCAACAAAGAAGCAGGATTAGAGATCAAACTCCAAACAAATTTGGCTCTCTAGTAGCCAACTTTATCAGCTGCAGACACAACACCTTGCCCTCCAAACTTTATTTACTTACATAGTAATTTCCAATCGACATAATGAATTCCCGAACTTTTATCTTGCTTATTCCAGAGAAAATTTCTGCACAGCTTGTCAAGATCTCTCAGCACTCCCATTGGTACAAGAGAGTGAGTAGAAATAAAAACTAGAATAGAAAGAAGAGAATTTTTAATCAATTGAAGTTTACCAGCTAGAGTAAGGGATAGGTTGCCCCATATATTAAGCTTATCATATGCTTTTTCCAGAACATCATGAAAGTCTGTTGCTTTGAGTCTTCTCATAGTCATCTTGATGCCAAGGTAATTCATTTCATCCACTGTTTTAAAACCAATAAGTTTAGAAAGCACTTTGGACTTATCTCTATGTACAACCTTACCGAAAATCATAGAAGACTTCTGATCGTTAATTTTTTGCCCAGTCCAACTACTATACTCCTTCGAAATCTTTTTAATTTTCTTAGCATTTCTACGATTCTCTTATGCAAAAACAATGATGTCATCTGCATATTGGAGATGGGAAACAATTTCTGCTTTAAGGGCCACCTTCACTTCTATTTTTCTTCCATCCCTTCTGAATGCTTCAGTTAGTAATTCAGAACACATAATAAATAAATACGGGGATAAGGGGCATCCTGTCTGAACCCACATTCTGCCTGAATCCAATTGGAATTAAAACCATTCACAATAATGGAGTACCTAGTGTCCACCACACACTGTAGAAGGAGATTAATAAAAGACCAAGGAAAACCGTAAAGTTCCAAAACTTGTTTCAAGGTTTTCCATCCCATACTATCATATGCTTGCTCCATGTCCACTTTAATGGCCATCATTCCTCTCCTTTCTTTGGAATTTCTAAATTTATGAAAGATTTCTTGAGTGAACAAGATATTTTCAGAACTGGATCTCCCCTTGATAAATGCAACTTGATTCTCTGAGATGATTTTAGGAAAATAGTTGCAACCCTGTTTAATAACATTCTTGCCACTATCTTGTAAATAGAATTACAAAGACTAATTGGTCTATAGTTTGAAGGAGTCAAAGGGTTCTTAATTTTGGGAATAAGAACAACTATTTTTCTCCAATCATCACACATAAAACAAAAATTAAAAAATGGCAAATAGCCTTCCAAACATCATACTTTATAATGGGCCAATAACATTAAAAGAAAGTATAAGAGATACCATCTATGCCAGGTTTCTCCAAATGAGATATCACAACCTCCAACTCCTCCTCAGTAAAATCTGCCTTGAGCCTTTCCCTATCTACATCATCCAGAATTCTGGATAGAATCGACCATCTGAAAAGAGAGCACTTCTTAAACCTCCATTTCTCCTGAAAATAACTTGAAAATATTTCTTCAACGCAACTCTGATCTTCAGTTAAAATTCCTTCAGTATTCTTGATCTGCTTGATTAAGTTACAGTTACGTCTCATGGAAGCAACCGAGTGAAAGAATTCAGAGTTGGAATCACACTCTTTGAACCATTTCACTTTAGCTCTTTGTTTAAACCAAGAGCTTAGCCTTCCCAATGTAGAATTCAACTCTCTAACTTTAAATCTTAACAAGGAAATTTTTTCTTCAGAAAGAAATCCCGACCAGGCTTCCTCCTCTTGCAATTCGATAATCTCTGCTTTCAGTTTATCTTTCAGAAAGCTGAGGTTTGCATGTTTTTCTCTACTCCAGTGAAATAAGGCTTTAAGAACTCTCTTAAATTTGATATTCAAACTTTGAACTTCATTCCCTCCAGCAGATTTTCCCAAGAATTGGCAACAATTCCTCTAGAAGCTGGATAAGAAGACCAAACTTCTTCAAATTATAATCTTTTGGTTCTTCTAAATCCCAAATTGAATAGTTTGATGGTTATAGGACAGTGGTCTGAAGAAATCCTACCGAGATGCTGAACCACTACAGGTTGAATGATCCTCAAGGCTGCAAAATTTAACAAGCAACGGTCTAGCCTTTCAAGAATGCAATCTCCTCCTTTCTTATTATTACACCAAGTGTATTTGGGGCCTATAATACCAATGTTATGGAAGTCACTTCTCTTCATAAACATTTGCATATCTTGAGGTCCTTGAGAGAAAACAAACCACTTCCCACCTCTTTTCTCTTCTTGAGAAAGGATGCAGTTGAAATCTCCACCTATGATGAAAGGAATATTAGAACTAGAAAAGACTTGGAGATCCTCCCAAAGTTGTCTTCTATTATAGATGTCTTTGCTACCATAGATACTAGCAATAAGCCACTCTCCTTTATTCTGAATTTTAACCAAACCAATGACCATTTGTGAAGAAGCATGAATAATGGAAAAAGTACAAAAGCTGGACATCCAACATACTAGAATTCCTCTATACAAACCTTCCGAAGGAACATTGAAGAAATCCCAATTGCTACCAACAAGTTTATTGACTTCTTCTCTATCAAAATATTGAACTTTTGTTTCTACTAGCCCAATATAGAAAACATCAATGTCTTTGACAAACTCCCTTAAGTAACGAGAGGCCTCAACTTTTCTAGCCCCTCTACAATTCCAAAATGAAAGAGACGTCATTTGGATTTAAAAATGGGATTGCTCCCATTTTTAAGCTTCTTATTACCTTCACCCTTCCTTTTTTGAAGTAGGATGTTGTCTTTGCCCAAAGAGCTAACCTCCTTAAGAAACTTTTTTTTTTCTTCTTTTTTTTTTTTTTTTTTGCACTCTAACCTACCATTACTTTTAACCAATTCATCCATCCTCTCAGTTTTAGTAACCGTAAGGTCAGAATTGTTACAATTGATTTCAACTTCCTCAAGATCTTTAAATTTGTCTGTAAAGCCATCGGTTCCTTCCTCAACAGAACTATGACTGCTTAATAATTTGAACATATTTCTTCCTTCTGAAGGCATATAAGCATTTTGATTCCTCTGAATCTCATTACTAGACAGATCTCTGTTATCTTCAACTACAACATCCGCTATCTTGAAATCAGATTTCAAAGTGCCATCCATGCATTTGCCAACATCAGAACTTACATTCTCCTCAACAATTACTTCAACATTCATAGTTGGAGCTTGGGTTTCTTCAAAAGTCCTATCAGGTACATAAGCAATTCCTTTACCAACATCCCCAACAACAGATTGAACAGTGTTTGGATTAAAAGAAGATTTCAACACATACACAGATTTAGTATTTCTGAAAATATTATTTTTCAGATTAACCTTCCCATCCTCAGATATTTGCTTCTTCCTTTTTTTCAAATTTTGGATTAGAATCCAAGGTCAATAGATTTTTTCTACTTCCACTTTTTTTTTTGAGATAGATGGAAATTAGATTGCTTTCCCTTACCCAAAGGATCCTCAGCTCCAATATGATAAGTCTCCACATCCTCTTTACATTTGTCATCAAGATGACCAACTTTGCCGCATTTGAAACAAAAAGTAAAAAGTTTTTCGTATTCAATTTTTTGAAAGAATCATCCAAAGGATCCTTCTACCCAAACTCCAGTTGGAAATCGCTGATCCAAAGGCATACGAACACATACTCTAGCATACTCCCTCTTGCTCCATTGGAACATATTACCGTCGATCCAAAGAGGAGTCCCGATCTTGGAAGCAATTTTGGCTACATTATCTTCATCCTGATAGATTAAAGGAAGATGAGGGAACCTGACCCAAACTGGAGATGATAACCCTCTTAATGAAGAAGGAATAAATAATGGAGTCCATTTATCAATTCCCACAATGTGGCCAATGAAATACCAAGGGCCACCTTCCAGGATTTTGTCAACTGCTTCCTTGTCAAAGAAGGAACATAAAATCCACCCCAGTCCAAGGGAAGTTATATGAAACTTCCCAAACTGACTCCATTGCTGATGAAGTTCTCTGGCAATAACAGAAACTGGTGCTTTCTCCCCAAAAACCTTCACAACCATAGATAATTGCATTTTGTCAGCATTCATCTTTAAGCAGGATTCATTAAGTTTGACTTATTCACCGTCTTCAGAAAGAAAAGATTCATCTCCTTTAAATTGAACTTTGATGTTTGGTTTCCTGGTCCAAGCTTTTAAAGGATTGGAATTAGCGACTTTTGATGATACAGCTTCTTCGGTAATATGTCGAATATCTAACGTATTCCCCATCAATTTTTCCGAAAAAGATACTCCATTCTCAATAAATTGAGATTTACCAGTTGGATTGTTGAACTTATTAACAAAAAGCTTCAAGCTTGACGACGACGAGGCTTCATTATCCACTACATTCTTCTCTTGAAAATTTGGAGATTTGAAATTTTTAACAGGAGATTGGTTGCGAATTCCTTTGCCTTTCCCTGGCACAACAGGAGATTTCTTAAGAACCTCTGATGTAGGTTCTCTAATCTGCAGGATTCCAGATTTGTGTAGTCTGAATGATCCATCTGGATGAACAAACTTGGGACTTTGACCGTCGGGAGGGATACGACGATCAGCAGCGAACGCTGCTCCTTCCATTGACGCCGAATAAACCACCAAAAATAACGGGAAGAA
This sequence comes from Dendrobium catenatum, assembly GCF_001605985.2. NCBI lineage: Eukaryota > Viridiplantae > Streptophyta > Magnoliopsida > Asparagales > Orchidaceae > Dendrobium > Dendrobium catenatum. The sequence goes on along the minus strand of NW_021318631.1, from coordinate 172,730 downwards.
AAAATTTGAAATTCAGCGAACTTCTCTCACCTGAAACCTGGAGCTTCTCTCACCTTGATTGAAAAACTAACAAAAAGTTCTATTGAGGTGTTCCATAATAGTATTATTATTATAATAAATCCAAACTTCATTAAAAAGCACACGATCCAAACAATTTCACAAATTACCATTATTTCAAGTGAAAGAATTGCCAGTAAAACCAACATCAACTAATTTACAATCCAAAATCATATTGTTAAAATCCTCCATTGACTGATAAACAAGATTTGAATCACCAAGTAATTCACTAGGATTAGAGATAGTTTTAAAATCACCACCTACCAACCATGAAGAACTAATTAGACTATGAAAATTAGCAAGTTGATCCTAGAGGGCATTTCTAATAATACGAGAAGAACAAGCTTACACAAAAGAAACATAACATCAAAAGTGCATAAATTTAATAATGCAATGAATGACTTGAGAGAATTTACTAATAAGTTTAATGGAAACTAGATCTTTCCATAAGACCCATTTTTATTAGACAAATTAGCCAAACCATGATTAAAGCCCAAAATCCAATCGGTATCATCCAACTTGACAACATAAATAAGGGTTCAAGCAACACTAAAATTTAAACATTATGGATATGATATAAATTCTTAACCTTAATTCTAGTAAATGAGTAACCAATGCCCTTAACATTCCAAATAAAAGACTTAATAATAAAATTGCAACTTACTATAAGTTTGAGAATGTTTACTCCTAGGAGATTGTAAATTAATTTTTTATTTTTCGTGTTCTTCGTTCCTTACACAATAATAAAGACAATATTATTGTTTAGCATAATAGTTTCATTTGTCATACTTTTAGTAGAACCATCAAAAGTATTTTCGTTATGTAGGAATATTGAAGAATCCTTACTACCATTACCCAATTCATCTGCCTGAGTTAATTCGCATTTCTCCATGTTATCCTTAACAAGTTCCCCTTCTACCACTTTGTTAAGAATAAGTTCTCCCTCTTCTACATTTTTGTGATCAATCAAAGAGGGGTTAATAATAACTTGATTAGCATATTCAAAATTATTAACAACTAAATTATATTAAGTCAAGTTTTTGTTAGTACAGCAAGGCAGATACACATGAGGTTAAAGTATAGTTATGTTTATAAAAAATAACCATTTTCTCATCTAAATTGTTGACAACATTGGAAACTTGGCATTAATTATATAGAATAGAAAAATAAGAAGGTTTTTCTACTACCTTAATAATTGTAGTTTTTAGAAGCTTCAAAGTATTGCCAAGAATTCAGTTTAGAATCTTGGTATGATTCAGTTCAAATCATCCACCAACATCATTGTTAACATTCACAATAGATTAGGGATTCTGCCCAAGTTCATTTAGAATATGTTTACTATCAATTATCGCATTAAAATCCTGTAGTAAATTAATATTTTCAATAGGTAAGTATGAAGCCTCTAAATCATTTTCTTTTGCTTTTTTAGAAGAATCTTTATTGTTTGTAAAGCTTTGGATGAAAATTAAAGCATTGTTTAATACTATGCCCATGCATTCTATAATGATTGCAAAAATTGTAAAATTTTAAAATTCAACTATTTGTAAGTACCCATATTTCTCAAGTCCAAGTTAAATTTCCTTAAGATGCTTTTTATAAACATCCATTTTTGTAAGGGTCTACCACAAATTGATGCTAGAGAAACAAAATCTGTGATTTGAACATGTGCAACCTAAAGTTAGGAAATGAAACCAACACATGATCAATATGCGATTCTTCCATAATATCAAAGAAAAGAGAAAATTTGAGCAATCTCATTTGACAGGAGTTAATGCAATAAGCACTAAACTGCTATAAACTAAATCATTCGAAAGATGAATAGCTATGTGATGTTGATCCAAAATACCCATAGAAAAAGTTCCATAAAGTTTTAGATTAACAAAGAAGCGTGAATGGTATCCAGACGATTATAGCTACATAAAACAAATTTTCCCACTAACGTGAACTCAAAGGGAGCAGCCAATTGAGTAATCACATTTTCAACAAACATCAATGCAGGAATGCCTTTAAAAGAAAAATGAACTAAATCAAGTTTGGAGGAAGAGGAAGAAGAACTTCCAGCAACCACATCTTTGAAAGACCGCAAATTACCATTACCATATAAACCAAATAAATGCATAGTTTTACCTATATCTGAGGATTTGCAAATAATCTAGGGGTTGGATGATAGAGTCATCAAGCACAACCAAAAGGAAACCATTCTACAATGAAAAAGCATCATATCAAGCCTAAAAGCTGCACGCTGAAAAGAAACGTCAAGCTACCAGAGAAACCATAAAATGTCCAAGCAGTTCGCTAGATCACACTTTTTTGGTGTGTTATTTTGATTTTTTAGTTAAGAAGGGTTTACTCTCTTTTTCTTTTCTAAGAAGGGTTTAGTAAAATATTTATATATGGTAACTTTAGGTTTTAATAGATTTTTGTCAACCATACTCAACCATTGTCCCAAAAGGGTTCAGTTTGGTTCAACCATATATGGTTCAAGGTTTGATAACATTTTGAGGTTTTGGTAGAATTTAGGTATGTTTTTATATATTATTTATGAATTAGGGATAAAGGCATCTTCCAAATGATGGATTTTGTGTTTAGTGATTGAATCACCATGCTAGAGCATACCATGAAATTTAAATTAAGCTTTAAAGTGGAGTTTAAAAAATTGAGAAATCAAAATTGAAGGTGTGATGTAGGGTTCTGAACATAGAAAGAAATGAGGCCAACAACCACTTATAAAATTATACTCCATCATTGTTTCCAGTTGATTTAGCTTAAAACTTAATTATTTAAATGGATTTAATCACAAGGACTTTGGGAAACTATAGAAATGCATCCCGTGAATCATTTTTCATATTATAGGGCTCCATGGAACCCAAGAACAGAGACTTTTCATTTAAAAAGAAATCAAGTCATTATACTAACTGTGAAGAGACTAATTACACTTTAAGTATTTATTATTTTTCTTTAATTACTCTATAAATATTTAAGTTCAATAGTTAGTTGTGAAATGAATTTAATGTTGAAATGTCACATCAAAAGGAGGTGAATTGGTAGTAATTTAAAAACTTTTTCAAAACCTTTTTGAATTAAAAAATAAATTTAGAATATTATTTTGAAGCAAATAAAACTAATACTATTTTTATATTTTTGATTTTATAGAAAAGGCAATTGCTAATATTTTTACTCTTTCATTTTCCTAATTTTTTATTTCTTTTAAAATAAAGATGGAATCGAATCAACCATGATTAGTTATTTATCACAATGTTAATCAAGCTCAACAAAATTGTAGAAAAATAAATATGAAGGAAAGCACACACTACAAAAGTAAATGTAAAAAGAGAAAGATTGCAAATCAATTTTTATAGTGATTAGATTAACTTGACCTATGTCCACTCCATTAAGTCCTCCTTTTTGGGTATTGAATTAATAAATATTGACTCTTATTCAGCCATATGGCTAGGCGAAGAACTCCGTATTGACTCAAATCACTTTCACCTCATAGCAGTAGTGGAGTAGCTGAAATCCTTTTCACCTCCTTGGTGGGATGGAGCAACCAATATATCTTTCATCTCCTCGTTGTGGCACAAAGGCAAGATCCATTTCACCCCTCTGGGTATGTGCAGATGGATGTATATTTCTCTAGTCTCTCTCTCTCTCTCTCTCTCTCTCTCTCTCTCTCTCTCTCTTTTTGAGGAATACAAATTGCATTAAACAAAGGAAACAAAGCTATTACAAACTAAGCAATAAGACAACTATCATAATCCTTCTTCAAAAGACTATACAAGGAAGAAGGAATATTAGAGAAAGAGGTAGAATCAAAACAAAAACTATCGTTTAAAGCAATATTAGTGTACAAGTCGGCAGCTTTATTACCATTTCTAGGAATATGATGAAAGATAACCTTGCAAAAGTCATGTAAGAAGGCCATCTTCTCTGAAATCAAGTTGTTTGCTGCATATGTTGATTTCATCATAGAATCTTGAAGGAGTTTAATCACATTGTAGTTTTCACCTTCAATTATTATGCCTTTACAATCAAACCTCCAATCATGAAGGAATTCTTTCAAAGAAGAAATAGCCTCCAGCTCTAGTTGACTAATATCACAATGCATCTTCCTTTTATTAAAATCAAGAAGAAGACGACCTTTAAAGTCTCTAATTATACCACCAATGCTTTCCATATTAGAGTCTAGTAAAGAAGCATCCACATTTATTTTTAGCCAATCTAGAGGTGGGGGTGCCAGGAAGAAATAATCTCTAAATGGAGAGAAGCACCCCAGTCAACTAGCATTTGATAATTGTTCATAGCAGATGAAAGAATGTTAGCAGAAACAACAAAAATAGGTAGAATAAATTTACCCTAAATGCTGTCATTCCAGCACTTCAAAGAGTAAAAAATGGCTGTGCAGTAGATTTTAACAATATTCAAGTAGTTTTTGGATAGGATTCTCAGTTGGGATAAGCAGCTATGTAAAGATTGAAATATAGGAATTTTGGATCCCCAAGATCTCAGCTTACAGATGATGTCCTTAAAATATTTGCAGTGAATAGTGTTATACGAATAGTTCTCAACATCATGATAGCCTTTAGCACAGCAGTCAATCTGACTAAGTTTTATATATTTAAGAAATTTGTTGGTTGGTAATGCAAACTTGTTCATCCTCCACTAAAAAAGCTCAACCTTTGGTTTGAGTTTTAATTTCCTTAACCAGCCCGAGAAACCAAAATCCTCTTATAGCCTCTATTTTTAACAAAATCTGCATAAGGTAATGCAGAAATAGATCTTTCCGAGAACTAGAATAGAGGTTCCACGATGTCATTGTGTCCATAATTGATCTTACACTGCTACAAAATCAGGGAAATAAGGTCCTGATGAAAGAAGAGGTACAATTTAGTCATGTTCCATTGACCATCAGAGAGAATGAAATGTTGTAATGTCAAACCGTTAAGACAAATATAGTCAGCTAATAAAGGTCATTTATTTATGCACCTATCCAGTATCCAAATGTCTTTCATAACATTGATACATTAACCATTAACGATCTTCCATTTAGTAATTGGTTTTAGAAAATTAAGATGCTCCATCCAAAAGAATAGACCAAGCAGCTGAATTTCTGCTTTTAAACATATCATTCCAGATGTTCATACCATATTTAGCAATAATGCATTTATTTAGCAAAGAAGAAGGATTCTGTAAAAATCTCCAAGAAAGTCAAGCTCTCATAGGCCGTTTTTTATGAACTGTAGAATATAAACCCATACCGCCAAAGTTTTTAGGTCTACATAATTGCTCCCAAGCAACATAATGAAGACCATGCACACCATTCTCCTTATGCCAAATGAAATCATGACAAAGTCTATCCAATTCATGAAGAATACTCTTTAGGACCAACGAATGAGTTCAAGAAAAGATAGGCAACAATAAGAAAGAGGACCTAGCTAGCACCATCCTTCGGCCCAAAGATAAGAATCTAGCTACCCAAGAATTAAGCCTATCTAAAGCATGATCAATGATATATTGAAAATCATTCTTCACCATCCTCCTTAAGGTAATTTTAATGCCCAAGTAGTGAAGCTCATTAACAACCTTAAAACTAGATTTCTTCCCAATTTTCCTTCTAAATCTTTGTCTTACAGATTTTCTAAAAAAAATCTGATATTTGGCATTATTGATACTCTATCCAGTCCAACCACAATACTCCATTACTAAATTCATTATAATTTTAACCATACATAAAGATGCAACTCCAAATAAGAGCACATCATCTGCATAAAGGAGATGAGTAATATTCAGAGCGCTAGGAGAAATCTTGATGCCCAATTGATAACCTCTTTGATTTATAGCATTTGATAAAAGCTGAGAGTACATAATGCAGAGGTATGGAGACATAGGACATCCTTGCTGAAAACCACTTTTAGCTTCAATCCATCTAGTACTATTGCCATTTAAAAGAATAGAAAATCGAACATTGATCTCACAATCCAAATTAAGATTGGAAATTTTAGTTGGAAAACCGAACCAACTTAAAACAAGATCTAAGGTATCCCAACTTATACTATCAAAAGCTTGTTCCATGTCAAGATTAATAGCCATAAGACCCCTTTTTTAGAAATTTTGAATTTATTAAAAATTTCATGAGCTAAAAGGAAATGATCAGACATAGATCTACCTGGAATAAAAGTTTAACTTATTCTTCGGAGATGATTTTAGACATACAACATTTCAATCTATTCACAATCATAGTAGAAAAAATCTTGTAAATGGTTTGGCAAAGGCTAATGTGAAGAAAATTAGGAGTTACCGAGTTTTTGATTTTGGGAATAAGAACAATCAAAGTGTCTTTCCAGGAACCGAACATAGTACCGGTCTTGAAGAAGTGATCAATAGCCTTCCATGTAGCATCTTTGACAATACTCCAATAAAATTTGAAAAAGGAAGAAGTGCAACCATCCAAGCTGGGGGATCTATTGGAGCCCTGTTGGAAAACCGCTAAAGTAAATTCCTCTGCAGTTAATTCTTCCTCTAACAAGTTTCGGTCAATATCATCAATCCTCTGGTCCCGATTTACCAAAGGCAAATTATGCTTTACATAATTTCTAGATCTCCATTTGTTCTCAAAAAACATCAAGAAAATGGATTCAATCTGCTCTAAATCCTCCACAACCATGTTGTTACCATCCTTGATTTGTCTGATCAATTTACCATTTCTTCTTGCTAAGTCATAGTCAAGAAAGAATTTTGAATTAGTGTCACCTTCATCATTCCAAGTCGCCTTAGCTCTTTGGTTCACAAAGTAGCTAACCTGAACAAAGTAATATTAAGCTCATGAACTTTGGAACAAAGTAAAGCCAACTTGTCTGGGCTTAAGCATCCTTCTGATTCTTCTTCTAATTGCAATTTGAGAATTTCATCCTTCAACTCATCCTTTATCAGATTAAGATTTTTGCACTTGTTTCTTTTCCATAAATAGAGTGACTTAAGAGTTCTCTTGATTTTTCTATTTAAAACTTCAGCAACCTCACCGAAATCTTGCTTCTCCCATGAATTTGAAATAATCTTCCAAGTAGCTAGATATGATTTCCAAGTATCTTCAGACCTGAACACTCGAGGAAAAACACGCAGCAACTCCTCAAGTTTAAAAGCAATGGGATAATGGTTAGAAACCACCCTTGCTAAATGTCTAATTGAAGCAGAAGGAACTAGCTGAAGAGTCGTAGAATTCAGTAAGCATCTATCTAATCTTTCCCAAATCCTGGCAGCTCCTTGTTTATTGTTACACCAAGTGAAAATTGGACCAATAACACCTAAATCATGAAGATCAAGATTAGCCATAAAAAATTTCATCTCTTTCGGTCCTTTAGTCATACAAAAACATTTGCCATCCCACTTGTCCTCCTTAGAGAGGAGATAATTGAATTCACCTGCTACAATAGTGGGATCCCCACCAGACATATTCCTGCCAAGGCTCTCCCAAAGATCCCTTCTAACTTGAAAATCTTTATTACCATACTCCATGTCCACATGCCAACGCCCCTTGCTGGAAGTATCAAGGACCTCAAATACAAATTGAGCTAGCATGCTCTACCACCGTAAATAAAATAATATTTTTATTCCAGAGAACCAAAATGCCTCCAGAAATACCTTCGGCCGGCTGATGAAAAAATTCCCACTAAGCACTAATAAGTCTGTTAACATCTCTTCTATCTACACTAGATAACTTTGTTTCGGCTAACCCGACAAAAAACATAGCATTGTCTTTCACAATTTCCCTGAGATATAGAGAGGTTTCACACTTTTTTTCCCCTATACAAATCCAAAAAATCAAGGAAGTCATTTATTACATAATGGGGAAAGATCCCCACCTTTCTTCTTTGCCTTGCCTTCAACTTTCCTCTTTCTGGATATAGGTTCAATAGGAGCCAAGAATTTCAGCTGTAATTTGGGTTTCTATTTAGTAGAGATAAAAAATTCTTTATCAGCACTTACTCGGTTATTTTGGACAGCAATTCCATATTCTTTAGATATTACAATATCATAATCTTCAACAAGATTGGGTCCTTTCACATTAAAGTCATGTGCAGCAGGATCAAAAATGTTTTCATCAACAGGATCAAAAAATGTTTTCTTCAACAATAATGGTTCCATCAGTAGAATCATAAACATTTCCTTTAGCAGTAATACCGGAAACATCACAACAAGCAGTTACGGGATCCAGAACAGAATTAGAAATGCTAGTAAAATTAACAAGAAGATCATTAAAAGGAGATTCAACATGTTTAGATGAATCGGGAAAAGGATTAACTTTTGACATTTCAAAGATTGTATTTACATTGCTTACAGGTTTAGTCAAAATATTAAACTTGTTTGATAGACAAACATCAGAAGAAGACTTTTTATGAGAAGATTCCTCGTGGTAACCACTCTGAAACTATTCAATATGATTAGTATTAACATCCTGGACACTGAGTTTGCACTTATCAACAACAGTATCGTTGAAATTTTTAGGATGCTTGAAATTAGCTTCTTTAGTCTTGTTGCCCTGTCGGTCCCAGTTCTTTATGTGTTTGAACTTGACATGAATCCATGGGCCATATTCCTCATTATGCCGATGATGTAAAGCATCATTATCAGTGGCAAGATTCAACTCCCTTTTCTTTCCTTTAGCATTGTCATATTCAGATCATAAGGCAGGACATTCAGATTTAACATGTCCTATTTTTGCACAATGATAGCAAAAAGAAGTTAACTTCTCATATTCGACCTTCTAGAAGAATCTTCCACCAATACCATCAACCAAAACTCCCAAAGGCAACATGGATTCTAAATTGATACAAACACATATACGAGCAAATTCCTTCTTCCCCCATTTAAAAGAATTACCATCTAAGTACATTGGAGTTCCAATCCTTGAAGCAATCTTTGCAGTATTTACTTCATCCCAACAATGGAGCGGCAATAGTGGAAAACGAATCCAAACTAGAGCGGAAAGACCTTTAAGAGATAAAGCTGAAAAAAAGGGGAGAACATTTATCTATACTTGCAATGTGCACGCCAACATACATAGGGCCACCGTTAAGAACTTCTTCCATAGCCTCAAAAGATTTAAAGGAACAAAGAATCCAATTCAAACCCAAAGTAGTCAAATGAAATTTGCCGAATCTGTTCCATTGCCTCCGTAGTTCTGAACTACAGACCGAGAAAGGAATGTTCTTCCCAAGGACCTTCAGCACAACAGAATTATTCAAAATATGAGAATTAACAAGCTCTAATTCGGGATTAAGTTTCACAGCAACTTTGTCCGAAGACTTTTCAATTGAGTTGGTATCAAAATTAATTTTTATATGGTGAGGCTTCCGCCAAGCATTGATAAAGAATTTTTTCTGGTTGCTAATATCATCAATCAGGTGATCCACAATTTCACCAAATTGCAGAACATGTTTAATAGATTCATTGATAGGTAAATTAGGAAAAGAGAAATCAACCGAAAGGTTGTGCATAAGGGGTCCCTCGTTGTTTCGAACAAATTTATTAACTTTAAGGACCAGATTCGAGGATGTAGAAGCATCATTCTTCACAGGCATGATCTTATTACCTAAATCTTGCAAGGAAGACAGCTTCGGAGGTTCTGTAAGATTCTTACCTTTCCCTCAACATTCGGGAGTTGAATTCTATCATGGATAGCAATAGAGCTGTAGCCTTCCCTGATGATCAGAGGTTTAAGTCTTGTTCTTGAATCTCCATTAGAAATTCTTCTATCAAAAGAATCAAGTGCATTCTTGATAGAAGACAGAGAAGACACACAGGATGGATCAGAGGACGAAACAATGTCAAGAGGTGGTCGGAACTCTAACGCCGATCGGCGGCCAGACGCCGCCATAAATGGAGCGGATTACCCACGAAAGATTCGAAAAAAAACACTTTCTCTCTCTAGGAAATTCGCAGAGCTTCTCTTTCTTGGAAATTCGCAGAGCTTCTCTTTCTAGGAAATTCGCACAATATTTAAGGATCTATCACAACAATTGCCTTCTAACCTCTAGTCTTTCTCGCGACTCTACAAACAGGCCAATTATTTCTGATTGTTATCTTTATTTCGGTTTCTTAATCTTTAGTCCCCTTTTTTAAGCTGTCACCCGGCCCTAACCTTCTACTATTTTTTTTGTGCACTTATTTTATTCCATGAATTTTTAAATCCTTATATTTTGAAATAGCCCTTCCATTATTTACATATCCCTCTGTCTCACGCCTTAGGAATTGCATCGTTCTTAAAATTTTAACACATTTTCTTTTAATTTATCTTCTTAGTTTTTTATATTATATATGACAACTAAATCTGATTGAAGATGAATGCCATTTTGGGAAAATCAGTACTTTTATACGAAGATGATTGACTTCTATTATAATTTTTGTAGAATTACTTTGATAAACAGATATGTGTTTATACTGCTAAGTATTATTTTTTTTATTCACTTGCATCCTACAGCTCTTTCTATCGAATCTACTTTCTTAATGCAAGTTACGCTACCGGTATCTCAAGGATTTCTTGCTTCATTTTATAAAAAAGTTACTAATTAATCTCTATAGAATTTTTACTTCATTAATATATGGATATAAATATTTGTGTGAATAAAACAAATTGGATCACCTTTGCTTAATTCTTTCCTTGACCAAGACAATAATGCTTGATTTTATTCGTGTGAAGCACTATGCACATAACTAAGGTGTGTTCTTTGTAATTTTCTTATTGTATTATACTTATGCATTTTATTATTATCTCAGATTTATCTAATAGGCTAATAGAGGTACAGATGGGATATAACTTTTAGAACTAATACACAATCCTTAAAATGAAGAATTAAAAGAAAGTTCATTAAACTTTTAGTGCTTGGTGATGAAAATGTCGCAAATAGTTAGGTCGTCAAGTGTGCGAGATATAAGAATGCTAAGAAATTATTATATTAAAAATAAAAAGTGGGAGTAATAACTAACATTTTGAAGTGATAAGCTTGTCAAAATAGATTCAGAATTTTTTTTTTTTTTTAGATTCAGATTATTTGATCAAGGGATATAACTTTTAGAATTAGTACACAGTGGTTTGAATGAAGAATTAAAACAAAGTTCATTAAATTAGAAGTAGCGCTTGGTGATAAAAAAGTCACAACTTTTTAGGTCAAGTGTGAGAGAAATGACAATGTTGAGAAATGATTATACTAAAAAATAGTTGGAGTAATAACTAATTTTGAAGTGATAAGCTAGTAGAAAATAGATTCAGAGGATTTGAGCATGTACAATAGAAGGGTAAATCACACTTCAAATATTGGTGGATAAAGTTGATGTGGAATTATTAGGAAGGAAACTGTGGGTACCATAGCTAATGTAGCTACAAGCTGAACAAAAATAATTTTGTAAAATAGAGTCGGAGAGAATAACTAAAAGCTCCGTCACATGTTTTTCACCTTGCATTTCTTTCAATCCTATATTTCCCTTTCTCTAGTTGCTTTAAACTCTTGGAGAAGCATCAAGACAACTTAGACTTCATTTGGGACAGTTTTCTTATTGCTTCTTAAAACTGTTTTCTAGTATAAAAAAAAATTAATTTTTATACTAAAAAGCTGTTTTAAGAAGTAGTAAGAATGCCGTCCCAAACGAAGCCTTAATATACAAATTTTATCTTTGCTGGTTGCTTCTGCTGTATACTGACAACTGATCTCGCACATCAATTTGATTTGGCGTAGTATTTTTCAAGGCCTCTGGTTTCTTGTAATGCTCTCTATACTTTTGAAGATACCTTTCAGTAGCAATAGCATATTCATCTAGCCCAAGTGATTTCATGGCATGACATACGTCATCTCCACAAAGAGTTTGTCTGTTCTCCATTCGACACTTAACAGAAGCTTCCCCAGTTATAAAGCATATGAACTCTGATGCGCAATCTTGCATGGTTTCCTTTGCTTCTTTTGAAATCTTAGCATTTGGTGGTAGAGCTACCTTCATAATTCTTCCTATGTTTGCCGTGGGTAGTAGAAAATCCTGCACATTACTGCGCCTTTTAACTTTAGCTGGCATCGTAATATTGGACTCCTGGATTTCATTCATTTTTTTCCTGGAAGAAGTAGAGACAAAAATGACCGAATTTTGATGCATATCGCAAGGATTACAATGAAAATATATATATATATATATATATATATGGCTGCAGAATATGTTTATGAAGTCATGGTTTTCATGAACTTTTTTTCCCTGGAAAACTATGGGTTGATCAAACTTCCATTCATTTCTCCATATAACTATTAAAATTGTTGCGGAAAAGGTTTACGAGTCAGAGTTTATATGTTTTTACCTGGTAAGAGAAGAGCTTAAGCTGATCAAATATTGATGAATTTCACCATGAATTGACATGTACATATATAGCTGAATATCCGAACGTCGTACGTATTAGTCATGGCTGACGGCTTGCTACTTGTTTATTTGACAGCAGCAAGAAGTTTTGCATCATTCAACGTGTCATATTCATGTACTACCAAATATTGAATTATATATTGATATAAGCCTAACAATGTTCGGTATGCCGGTTCGTCATTCATAGTTCTTATTTGCTCCACTAGTCTAAAGCGTTTAGATTGCTACAATCATATGATTTGAAAAATTATTTCGAGCTTTCGGTTTCGCTAATATAATTTTAACCATATATTTGCTGGACAGTTGGACATGCTAATGCGCTTACGCTATTACTCGTTTGTTTATGATAAGGCAGTCGATCTTATCCGAACCTTTTTTTTTTTTTTGGGAAAAATAAGGGCTTACATGCCCAATTTCATTTTAAATAATGAAAGGTTATAAAGTAAATACAAAAAATTTGTAAGAAAAACAAAGTAAAACTTACAAGATCAAAGAAGAAAAATTATAATAAACCCAAAAATTTCTTTTTTTTTTAATTAAAACTCACAGAGGGGCTTACACATTAATTAATAAAAATGATTACAAGGTCTTTAAGAGAGACCATCAGCTCACTAATGCTCAAACGAGCTACGAGACAAAGCAAAAGAAAACCTATTTGCCGATAGTCTCCACTAAGCCAGAGTACAAGACAATCTAGTAACATTCTAAGATGCTATAGTCAAGCATCCAAAAAAGAAAGATATAAATATGAAAATGAGGCACAATCTTTCTACAAAAAATCTTGATGATAGTCATAAGCAACTCCATCTGAAAATCAAAGAGGCTGCAAAACAAAAAACTATAGCACAAAAAAGTATAGGTGAAACAGAAAGATTTACCTAAATTTAAGGCAGAACAAAAGTAAGTATAGCAAATTCTGCATAATAACAAGTGATCTATGCCCTGCCACCATAGTAAACCAAATAAAGGATGTACACTACAAGAAAATAAGGAATTACCGATGATTTTTTCCAGCGGTTCATATTATGTTTCAGGCGGTTTCATAAAATACTGGTGGTTAGTAATGTTGAAACTTGTTAATTATGAATTAGTTTGTTAGACCTAAGCTTATGTTCCCGCAGCTAACCAAGAGGGGGGTCAATTGGTATTTAAAAATTTTCCTCTTATATTTTAAACCGATAAAAATCTTATAATGAAATTTTCTGAAAAAGATTTTTCAACCACAGATCAACAGAAAACAATAAAGTAAAAAAGCATCAGAAAATAAAAAGACCTCCTACTGTTTACACTCTCAAAGTGTAGGCAGAGAACATTCCCGCTGTTCACACTCTCCAAGTGTAGGCAGAGAACCCTTCATCCTTTCACAGTTCTCCAAGTGTAGGCAGAGAACCTTCTGTTGTTCACACTCCTTGAGTGTCGGCAGAGAACTAGATCTCCTTGAAAGATCTTCTCACGAGAAATCTAGAAGGATAAGAGAAAATAGTGAAGTAACCACAATTCACAAATGGAGATTCTTACCTTTGAATAGCAAGTGAACCCTTCCTTTTATTTGGTCTGATGAATGTACGCAACTCTACGTTCGACCGCTAGTAGAATCGCGCCACGCGTTTTCATTATTTAACGCGCGCCCCGACAACCCGACCCGAAACGGACCCAAGATAGCTCGGTATTGCTCGATATTGCTAGGTATTGGTCAATTTTGCTCGGCAATAACCAATATCGAGCAATACCGAGCAAATACCTAGAAATACCGAGCAAGTACCGAGTTGTACCGAGTTTTTTCTAGCAATACCGAGCAAATACCTAGCAATACCGAGCAAATCCCTAGCAATACCGAGCAAATCCTGAGCGGTAAAAAACTTGGTACAACTCGGTATTTGCATGGTATTGGTCTTCACAAAGCGGTATTTCTCATTTTTGCAAAGCAATACCTAGCAAATACCAAGCAAATACCGAGCAATACCGAGAAAATCACGAACATAGCATTCCTGGGTTCCGCTCCGGGTCAAGTTGTCTGGCCGCGCGATAAAGAGTAAGAGCACGTGGCGACATCTTATTGGCGGCTAAACGTAGCTCTACGTCCGGTCAGAGGACGTAATAATTATTCCCTTCAAACACTTTCTTTCACTCTCTCCTTCAATCTCCCTTTAGTTTTCACAAAGATCAATGGATAAAAAGATCTCAAGACAGTCTAAAGTGGACCTTTTATATGAAAGACTCAAAAAAATGTCCAAAGACAGCAAAATTTCAATTCTGTGCATCCTCGATCATCCCGTACGATCGATTTTCATACGTACGAATAGTGTTAAAACTGTTGCGTACGAACTCAATGTGCATTGGTACAAAATTCATTCGTACCCGATCATCATCCAGTACGAACATAGTTCGTCCAGTATGAACAGCTATTTCAAAGGTTCGTTGGGATGAAAAAATAAGTTGAATCACAAGTTCAAAGAATAGAGAACATCGTCCAAAGACAAAGGTGTCGATTCGTCTGGACGAATTGAATAAACTGAAAATCAAGAGGACATCGTCCAGGGATGAATGGGACAATTCATCTGGATGAACAATTCAAACTAAAAATCCAGAGGACATCGTCCAGGGGTGAATGGGACTATTCATCTGGACGAACAGTTCAAATTGAAAATCCAGAGGACATTGTCCAGGGACGAATGGGACTATTCATCGGGACGAACAGCACTTAGAAAAATTTTTGCTTACCCTCTATTCGTTCCATTTGCTCCTAGAGGTGTATAATTAATCTGATCGTTTTGTATTAACATAGTTAGTCCTGTACGGTCAATATTAAAAATTATGAATTTTAAAGTTCTCTCCCAGTGTGTGTGTGATGAGTTACTTAACTACAATTACACTCTCTCCGACTCAAGTAAAACAAATACAATCTCCAAGTTACAAGCAATAACAAGCAGATCTTTGATTTGAAGTCTTCAGTAATCTGGAGTATGATTTCCCTATAATGTTAGTACACACAAGAGCCAAAAAATAATTCTTCCAAAATGTTTTAGGAGAAAGTATTACTCAAAATAATAATATTTGAAATCATCAAAATATATAAGTTGCAAAAATGTGAAGCATGCAAAGCTAAGTAGCAACTCTCTCAACAAACTCCCCTTTTTTATGATGGCAAAACAATTATTGTTTGTATAAATTTTAAATTCTTAAGTTTCTCCTAAACTCCCCCTTAATGAATAAACACATGAGAATAAGGGGATTATATATTGAACTAATCCTAATTTTTTATTTTAAAATATTTACACACTCAAAAACACACAACAACAATCACATTTAAACACAAAGAAGACAATAAAAAATATGAACACAAAAATACGAATACGAATATGAACAATATGTTAAAGACACTTTAAATAATATTTCTCCCCCTTTTTGACAACAGCAAAAAGAGAAAAAGAAAAAGAACAAATACAGAAATATAAGAAGTCATATGAAGAGCCTTTAATAATTGATTCTGTAAAGAGGTTGAGTAACATTTGCAAATAAAATTAAATATCATTAGAGAAATAGAAAGATTCATATGATTTAAGTTGAGATATAATATAGACAAGAAAAGAAATATAAAAAATATGAATCAATTTAGACAGTTCAGGTGTAGGTACAGGTGTAGCTCTTCTCCTATCCTCCTCAGAGTCACTATTAAGCACGTGTGGATATCTATAAAAGATTGCTCGGAATGATCCATCATTGTTGTAGATAGGCTCTTCTAGATTTTGAACTGGATAGACTAGTTCATATTTCTTCTCCAAAATGTAGGTCACAAGATGTCCTAAGGCTATATTTTTCTTTCTCTTATGTGAGACATGGCTAATCCCAGAAAGTTCATATATGTAGTCAATGATCAGTTGGGCTTCATCTATTGGTTGGCTTGTCATGATCAAACAAGTCACTTTGGAAAGAAGAGGGGTAATATTTACTCGATCCCTAACTTTAGGAATAATGGAGCTTCGAAGATCATGTTGAATGGTTCGAGCATTATGATTAAGAGTGTACACCTTAGGTAAATGAACTTCTTTTCCAAACCCTCTAATAACCTCATTTATCGCAGTCCAGTCAAAGTTAGAGGAAGAAATCAAAGTATGGGCTCTAATCCCTTGAGTCCTTAAGTTCAAAAATATTAATTCCCAAATCCGCATTTTTTATCTCTACTTTCTTCTTAAAAACATTCAATCTAATCATAGTTTGGTCATAGTTAAAAAATATATTTGCAAGGAAGTAGTGGAAAGTTTTCTTGTTGTGGAGGTGGACTAGACTCAGAATAAATGCAAACTGTGTAGAAGCAAAAAGTTCCATAATTTGAAAAGTTATTTGTTCTTGAAGAAGGACTCTAGAGGGGGTGATCTTGGGAGATACAAACCTAGGGAAGGACTCCTCATTTGCTTTTGACAGAAATTTTCTCCAAGGTTTTTAGAGGGGGGTCCCTTAGCAAGTACCTTTTGCTTGTCTCTTTTGCTTGAACTAGCCATGGACAAGATCAAGAAGATTTGGAGGAATGAAAGAGTTTTTGAAGTCAATGAGATTTGAGTTCAAAACCTTTCAATTTAATGAAAAAAATGAATTTTCATACGAAAAAAAATTATTTCATCTAGGATGAATTTGGGTTCATATGTATGAAATAAATTTCATATGTACGAACGAATGTATCCAAAAATGAAACAACTTTTCGTAAACATGCAAGTTACGAGGCATCCTTTCATACAAACTTTTGACCAAATGATCGTACAAACGAACAGGTGTTCATCCAGGATGATCAATTATTTAAGATCATTTTTATGACAGTTTGAAATGTCCCCCACATTGAATTGCCACGTGTTCGTATGTACGAACTGAACGTTCGTACGTACTATTAGAAATAAAGAAACTGATCTTATCCATATAAACGTCTACATTCGTACATACGATTGAATACATATCGTCTGGATGATCATCACAATCATTCAGACGAATAGTATTAAAAAATTGAAAAATTGCATGCAAACAATTCAAATCAACTGTTAATACGCTACAGGATTCGTCCCGTATGAAAATAATTTCTTACAGACGAATTTCATACTTTGAAATTTTCATGCTAACACTCAAAAATCATGAATTTTGATGTGAAAGTACACAAAACAAACAGACCGGAGATTGCAAAATCAAGCATAAACAAAACATTAAAAAACACGTACACAAAATCACAAAATCACAAAATCAAAAGACACACAAATACAAATATCAATGTTGCAAAAACATTTAATTATGCGTTCAAGTCAATCACACCAAGCCTTGTTCTTAATGTACTGAAAGTATCAAAGGCTAATGATTTAGTAAAAATGTCTGCAGGTTGATTTTCTGTTGATACATGATTGAGTTCAATTTCTCCATTGATTATATGATCCCTTATGAAATAATGCCTAATGTCTATATGTTTATTTCTTGAATGTTAAATAGGATTTTTAGAGATACAAATGGCACTAGTGTTATCACAATAAATAGAAATTATGCCTATTGTTAATCTTAAATCAATCAACTGTTGTTTAAAACAAAGTACTTGTGCCACACAACATTCTAAGACAATGTATTCAGCTTCAGCAGTAGATAAGGCTAATGAATTTTGTTTTCTACTGGACCAAGAGACTAAAGAATTTCCAATAAATTAATATGTTCCAGAAGTACTCTTTCTATCAACCCTACAACCTGCAAAATCTGAATATGAAAATCCAATTATTTCAAATGAAGAGATAAACTTAGGATATTAAATTCCTAAGTTTTGAGTTCCCAACATATACCTTAAAATCCTTTTCACTGCTGTCAAATATGATTTTTTGGATCTGATTGAAATATAGCACATAAACAAACACTAAATATGATATCGTGTCGGCTAGCTGTCAAGTAAAGCAAAGATCCAATTATCCCTTTAAATTTCTTTTGATCAATAGATTTTCCCTTAGGGTCCTTATCCAACTAAACTAAGGAACTCATTGGTGTATAAACAAGTTTAGCAATATATATTTCATACTTTTTGAAGATGTCCTTAACATACTTCGACTGACTAAGAAATGTACCCTCCTTAATTTTCTTAATGCTAAAGCCTAGAAAATAGCTCAAATCTCTCATTAGACTCATCTCAAATTCACTACTCATTATTTTAGAAAAATTATCATAAAGATTTTTATTTCTAGATCAAAAAATGATATCATCAACATAAATTTGTATAATGAGTATTTCCTCTCTCAATTTCTTCAAAAAGAGAGTTGTGTCCACACTTCCTTTTTCAAAAGATCTCTCAAGTATGAAGGTGCTCAACCTCTCATACCAAGCCCTAGGTGCCTATTTTAATCCATATAATATCTTTTTTTAATTTGAAAACATTATTTGGATGTTTAGAATTTTCAAAAGCTGGAGGTTGTTCCACATATATATCATCTTGAATTACCTCATTTAAAAAGGCACTTTTAACATCCATTTAGTACAATTTAAATCTTTTAAAACAGGAAAAGGCTAATGAAACCCAAATTGCTTCAAGTCTAACTACAGGGGAAAAAGTCTTCTCAAAATCAATCCCTCTAATCTGATTATAACCCTTAGCAACCAATCTAGCCTTATTTCTAATGACTACTCCTGAGTCATTCATTTTGCTCTTGAATATCCATTTAGTTCCAACTATTATTTGTTCCTTTGGCCTTGTAGTTAATTCCGAAACTTCATTTCTTACAAATTGATTTAATTCATCCTGCATTGCTAATATCTAAAATTTATCTGAAAGTGCTTGATCAATATTTATGGGTTTTATCATTGAAATAAAGGCTAAATGATTGACTTCTTTGTTCAGTCCACGCCTAGTCCTAACACCCTCACTAGGTTCACCTATAATCAATTCTTTTGGGTGGGTTTTTAGAAAATCTCAAATCTCTAGGCATCTGGTTTTCTATCTCCAAATTTTCTTCCAAATTTATTTTCTCAATCTTTTGGGAGTTAATCTCTATCTCATCCTCTTCAATAATTGGTTCTTCCAAAATTCCAGATTCGTCAAATACAACATGTATGGTCTCCTCAATTTCTAAAGTTTTTTAATTGAATACTCCATAAGATTTTTCAACACTTGAGTATCCTATAAAAATTCCTTTATCTGATTTTGGATCAAATTTTCCTAAGATAGATTTTCCATTGTTATGTATGAACACCTTACATCCAAAAACATGTAAATGTGACAAATTAGGTGTTCTTCCCTTTAGTAACTCGTAGGGTGTTTTATTTAAAATTGATTTAATATTTACCCTATTCAGAATATAACATGTTGTGCTAATTGGCTCAGCCCAAAAATATTTAGGAAGTGAGTATTCTGCCAACATGGCTAAAGAGGCTTTTATTAATGTTCTATTTTTTCCTTTCAACTATCCCATTCTGCTGAGGAGTTCTAGGTGTAGAAAAATTATGATCAATTCCTTTTTTCTTACAAAAATTCTCAAAATTTTCATTTTCAAATTCTCCTCCATTATCACTTTGAATAGTCATAATCTCACGTCCTAGTTTCCTTTGAATCCATGTCAAAATATTTCTAAATTCTTCAAATGATTCATTCTTATGATATGTAAATCTAACTCAAGTGAATCTAGAATAATCATCCATAATTACAAATTCGTATACCTTACCTCCTAGACTTACAATTCCAATTGGTCCAAAAAGATCCATTTGTAATATCTCTAATGGTTTATTGATTCTAAGATCCTTATTGGACTTAAAAGAGGACTTCACCTATTTTCCTAATTGACATGCATCGCAAAGGTGATCCTTAGTAAAGTCTAGTTTTGGTATACCTCTCACTAAGTTCTTTTGGATAATCCATATAAGGTTTTTCATGCTAGAGTGACAACGACTCCTATGCCAAAGCCATGACTCATAAGAAATAGTTTTTAAACAAAAAGCAATAGGATTTTTAATGCAACTCAAGTCAAGCATATACACATTATTTACCCGAATATCATTCAAAACATCATTTGAATTTAGGCTTAATATGCAGCTAGTAGGGAAAATTTTTATATAGTATCCTTTATCATATAGCTGGCTAATACTTAATAAATTATATTTTAAGCCTTTTATAAGTAGTACATTTTTAAAAAAAAAGTTTTTAAGATTTTCAATCTTACCTGATCCTACCACATTCCTTGTGGTGTTAACTCCAAGTGTAACCTTGCCTCCACTCTTAGCTTCTAGTGATATGAATTGAGCAGTATCTCCAGCCATACGCTTTTAACAACTGCTGTCTAGGTACCATATGCTCTCACGAGGCCTTGTGTGAGAGTGATCCTACAAAATCATCAAACGTTAGACCTAGGAATCCAAACAAGTTTGGGTTCACCTTTTTGCAAATTATAAACAAATGCATGTATGATATTTCTAGGTTTATGCATCTTAGGTCTCCACATCAAATAAGTTTTCTTTTTCAATATACAGCTGGGAGCTATATGTCCAATCAATTCATAATTATGACATTTGACTCCTGAAAAGGGGTATCTTAATCTTCTATAATTTCTCTATCTATTTATGGATTGCATAAATTTAGGATACAAAATAGGATTTGTGAAATCTTCAAGTCTTGGTGGTATCCTATTATCCTCGAGAGCTTCTATCTTCAGTTTATAAAAAGAATTCATATCTTCTAAGATATGATTTGTATAATTTACTTGATACAATTTGCTCTCTGATTCATCCTTATTATTTTTGAAATTTTTTTAAAGTTCTTCATAGGATGACTTTAAAATTTCATGGTTCTTATTCAAATCATCAAACTCATCAAGTAATTTCATGTGATTGTTATCAATTAAAGCATGATCTTTCCTAAGGATTTCATGTTCTCTTTCAAGGTCTTGTAATTCTAAGTTCAAACTAGTATACAATTTCTTTAATTTCCTATATACAACTTGTATGCATTCAGAGACTTCTAAAAGTTCATTGTAAGTCAATTTACATACCTCTTCTTGATCTGACTGATTAAGATTATCGGCCATCAACATAGATTGGTGACTTCTTCTTTCTTTTTAGTCTTTGACGAGTCTGAAGCTAAGTTCACCTAGAAAGCTCTTTGGAATTTCTTCTTGTCCTTCTTCACCATTGGTTTCTCCTCTACCTTATCCTTGCTATGAGTGACTTTGAGTTTTGGGCAGTTTGACTAAATATGTCTTAGTTTTCTACACTCATAGAAAATAACATCATTTGAAACCTTGATATTTCTATTAAATTTACTTCGATTCTATTGCTGGCGTCTCTTTCGCTTTCTCTTCATAAAGCTTCTAAACTGTCTAGTAATTAATGTTATATCATCCTCATCATTAGGTACAGATTGATCACTTTCTGACTCCTCCATCTTAGTACAATATTCTTCTCCTTTCAATGCTCTCCTGCATCAATCTTTTTTTGACTCACTCCTTTCTCGTAAGCAATTAGTGATCCAAGAAGATTATCAATAGAGTAAATATTTAAATCTTTAGACTCTATAATCGCAGTTATTTTATCATCATAAATAGTAGGTAAACAACAAAGTATTTTATTAACCATTTAAGCATTCGTTAGTTCCCTACCTAATGCATGTAAAGAGGTGACTATTTGTGTGAATCTTATGTACATATTATAAATGGATTCATTTGGTTTCATGCGAAATAGTTCATAGTCATGCAACAAGATATTAAGTCTAGATTGTTTAACTTTATTAGTCCCCTCATAAGTTATACAAAGTCCATCCCATGTATCCTTTCCACTCCTGTAAGTGGAAACCCGCATGTAATCTTCAAATTTAAGAGCACAAAAGAAACTATTCAATCATTTAGCATTAAGTTGTACTAAGTCACGTTCTTTTACTGTCCAGTCTGCAAAGTGTATTTCAACTCTAATTCTGCCAACTAATCTAGTTGGTTTTGTATAACCTTCTTGTACTAAAATTCACATACGATAATCAAGTGACTATAAAAATATAGACATGCACGTTTTCTAAAAATCAAAAAGAATATTATCAAATAATTGAGGTCTAGTAATAGAGTAACCTTCAGGTGTGCTTTGGTTTCTAAATGTAGCCATGGTCGTTAATACAAAAGTAGTCTAAACTTATGATTTTGAAACTAAGCTCTGATACCACTTGTTGAAACTTGTTAATTATGAATTAGCTTGTTAGACCTAAGCTTATGTCCCAGCGGCTAACCAAGAGGGGGGGAGGGTGAATTGGTATTTAAAATTTTCCCTCTAATATTTTAAATCGATAAAAATTTTATAGTGAAATTTTATAAAAAAAGATTTTTCAACAATATATCAACAGAAAACAATAAAGTAAAAAACAGAAGAAAATAAAAGAATATAAGATTTTTAGTGTTTCGATCAAACACAACCTACATCCACTCCTTGACGTCTCCCACTTCAGGTATTGCACTATTACCACTTAGTGTCTCTCCTTTTGCCCCCACAGCAAGGCGGAGAAGCCTTCATATAAACTCTCTTCCACCACTACCCGGTGTGGCAGAGAATTGTCATCCTTTTACACCCTCCAAGTGTAGGCAGAGTAGCTCCCATTATTTACACTCTCAAAGTGTAGGAAGAGAACCTTCCTACTGTTCACACTCTCCAAGTATAAGTAGAGAACCCTTCATCCTTTCACACTTCTCCAAGTGTAGGCAGAGAACCTCCTGCTGTTCACACTCCTTGAGTGTCAGCAGAGAACCGGATCTCCTTGAAAGATCTTCTCATGAGAAATCTAAAAGGACAAGAGAAAAGAGTGAAGTAACCATAATTCAAAAATGAAGATTCTTACCTTTGAATACCAAGTGAACCCTTCACGCTCCAGTAGTAAGAACTCTCCTTCAAACACTCTCTTTCACTCTCTCCTTTAATGTCCCTTCAGTTTTCATGAAGACTAATGGGAAAAAAGTTCTCAAGATAGTTTAAAGTGGATCTTTTATATGAAAGACTCGAAAAACCATCCAAAGAATGCAGAATTTCAATTCTTTGCATAGTCGATCATCTCGTACGATCGAATTTCAAACGTACAAACAGTGTAAAAACTATTGCATAAGAACTCAATGTCCATTGGTATGAAATTCTTTTGTACCTGATCATCATCCCGTACGAACATAGTTCGTTCGGTATGAATAGTTATTTCAAAGATTCAATGGGATGAAAAAATAAGGTGAATCACAAGTTTAAAGAACATAGAACATCGTCCAGGGATGAAGATGTTGATTCATCTGGATTAATTGAATAAACTAAAAATCCAGAGGACATAGTTCAGGGGACGAATGGGACTATTCGTCTGAACGAACTGTTTAAACTGAAAATCTAGAGGACATCGTCTAGGGATGAATGAGACTATTCATCTGGACAAACAGTTCAAATTAAAAATCTAGAGGACATCATCCAGGGTTGAATCTGACTATTCACCTGGACGAACAACACTTATAAAAACTTTTGCTCACCTTCTATTCATTCCATTTGCTCCTGGAGGTGTATAATTGATCTGATCGTCTTGTACAAACATAGTTTGTCCTATACGATCAGTATTAAAAATTGTGAATTTTAAAGTTCTCCCCTGGTGTGTGTGTGCTGAGTTACTTAACTAGAATCACACTCTCTCCGACTCATATAAAATAAATACAGACTCCAAGTTACAAAAAATAATAAGCAGATCTTTGATTTGAAGTCTTCAATAATTTGGAGTAAAATTTTCCTGAAATGTTAGTACACACAAGAGCCAAAAATTAATTCTTCTAAAATGTGTTAGGAGAAAGTAATACTCAAAATAATAATATTTGGAATCATCAAAATATATAAGTTACACGAATGTGAAGCATGCAAAGCTAAGTAGCAACTCGCTCAACAAGAGAATAGCCGGTATAAACCACATAGGAAATGATTTTCGGTGATTAACCTTGCTAGCGGCTTTTTGGAGGTATAAACAGACGGTAAATTCTTGCAGTCATAACACCGGTGACCACCGATTAATCACCGGTGGCTTATCGGCCGTCCAAAATGCCAATTTTATAGGCAACCTAACGGCCTGTTTACCGCTAGTTGACCGTTGGTAAATATTCTGGCAGTTATAGGACCGCCGGTAAAGGCCACCGGTAATCCCTGATTTTCCGGTAGTGGTAGACTTATAGAGCTCAGGTTAAAATTAATCCAGGATTGATCGTACTATATGATATAGTTCATACAAAATGATTGATCGTGCATGAATATGTTCATCCCAGATATCAAACTGCGTAAAATTCATGATTTTTGTATAGATTGTATTATACAATGTCTACAGTACTAGAGGATCGATGGTGTATAAAGTTTGCCATCCCAAGGGTTGTCCCAAAGGAACAGAAGAAACTTCTATAGTTTGTACTGTATTATGTTTTGATCATACGGTATGAAATGTTATATAAGTTGAATAGTTCATCTGAACGAACTTATTGGATGAGTCTGTATAACACAAATTGTACTATATGATATGTATATCATACTATATGAACAAAAGATGGAACACTTAGAAATTAGGGTTTTCTGAAGCCCTCTATTTAAGCTTTATCTAAAGACTTGTAGATCTCTGTGGCATACATTGAGTCTCCATTCTTCTAGAGAAAACTTAAAGAGAGAGCCTTGAAAGAGAGAAAAGAAATCTTCTAGATAAAACTTGAAGAGAGATCCTTGAAAGAGTGAGAGGGAAGGGTGCAGTTTTAGAGGGATAAGATCCTTATGGGTTTCAAGAGAGTATTGAGGGGGTTTCACACGGTTGCTCCGGCAAGCTTGCACCTTAGTAACATCATATTCAAGACTTGTCTTATGAAATGTTTAATGAAAAAGAAGATGTCTTTAATGTAAAGGATATGGTTACTCCACTGCACCCAAGAAAGGTGAAAGTAATTCTAGGTTCTCTGCCTCACCAGGAGGGTGAAAAGGAATCAAGGTTCTTTGTCTCACTAGGAGGGTGAAAGGAGTCAATATTCTCTGCCTATGAAAGGAGTAGGGTCCCCTACCTCACTAGGTTGGTTTAAATATTTTGTAAGGGCTTCACCGCCTAACTATGGGAGCTAAAGGAGAGTCATTAAAGAGTTCAGTGCAATACCTGGAACAGGAGATTCTGGGGAGTGGATATAAGTCTGGTTAACCAAACAACTATAAATCTCTGGTGTTCATTCTTTTTTTTTTTTGAAAAGGTGCAAATTGCATTAAAAAAACTACTTACAAGAAATAAACGGTTGAGATTCCTTCTTTAAAAATTAGCAAGGAAGAAGGAATGTCACCAAAAGAAAAACTATAAAAAAATAACCTATTTTTTAAAACCAAAGTAATGCATAAATCATTAATTTTATTACATTCTCTAGAAACGTGATGAAAAATCACCTTATTGAAATCTTTTAGGAAAAATAACTCCTTTGTGCACCAATTGTCCAATTACCACTTTGATTTACTCAAAGAATCTTGAATGAACTTGATAATGTTAAAACTATCACCTTCAATGATTACTTGTTTGTTATCCATCATCCAACTTTGAATGAACTCCCTTATTTTGAAAACTGCTTCCAACTCAAGTTGAGCCACATCCCAATGAATTCTTTTATTTCCAAAAGCAAGAAGAAGTCATCCTTTATGATCTCTAAACAACCTCTTGTTGATTCTTGTTGAATCTTAATTAGGTTGTTAAACCTAAGTTAATGTCCCAAGGCTAACCAAGACGGGGGGGGTGTGAATTGGTAATTTAAAAAATTAACTTTCTTGTATTAAAAAAGTGAAAAACTGATTCATGATTCGTGGCAAGTTGAGTTTATAATTTTAAAATAATTTTTTAACCACCAAAAAATAAACCTATAGAAATTTAAACAACGGAAATACAAAATGACACAAAGGTTTATAGTGGTTCGGTCAAACACGACCTACATCCACTCCCTGAAGCCTCCCACTTTAGGTATTGCACTATTACCATAGTGACTCGCTTTTTGCTCCCACATCAAGGTGAAGAAGCCTTTACAAAACTCTCTTCCATCAATCCTCAGTGTGGTAGAGTATCGTCGTCCTTTCACACCCTCCAAGTATAGGCAGAGAACATTCGTCCTTTCACACCCTCCAAGTATAAGCAGAGAACCTTCAGCTATTCATACTCTCCAAGTGTAGGTAGAGAACCTTCATCCTTTCACGCCCTCTAATTCTAGGCAGAGAATCTTCGGTTGTTCACACTCTCCAAGTGTAGACAGATATCCTTTGGCTGTCCACACTCTCCAAGTGTCAGTAGAGAACCAGATCTTCTTGAAAGATCTTTGCACGAGCAATCTAGAAAGACAAGACATAGAGTGAAGAAACACAAAACACACACAGAAATCCTTACCTTTGAGTAACCTTGTTAACCCTTCACACTCCACTAGTAAGAAATATGTTTCAAACACTCTCTCACACTCTCTTCTTCAATTTCCCTTTACAAATCACGAAGACTAGATGATAAAAAGATTAAGTGATAGTTTTTAGTGGACCTTTCATACAAAAGACATAGAAAATTATCCAAAAATCTAAAATTTTCAAATTTGACCATCCACGATCATACCGTATAATTGTATATTCGTACGTACGAATAGTTCAAATACTGTTGCGTACAAACTCATTGTGAATCGGTATAAAATCATTTTGTACACGACATCATCCGGTACAAACAGTGTTCATCCGGTACTAATAGAAAATTTTTTAAAGTTAGTATGTACGAACCATCAGGACGAAATGAATGAAAAAAGACTAGAGCCCTTCGTCCTGGTATAATAAAAAAATATAATCCATATAAACTTCGTTCGAGGATGAACCAAAGTCCATTGTCTCGGTATGATAAAAAAATATTATCTTTATGAACTTCGTTCAAGGAATAATTAGAGCCCATCGTCCCGGTATGATCCAAAAATATCATCTGTATGATCTTCATTCGAGGACTGACCAGAGGCCATCATCCCTATAAGATTAAAATTATAATCCATACAAACTACGTTAAAGGACGCACTAGAGGCCATCATCCCGGTACAGTCAAAATTAACGTCCGTACAAACTTCTTATGTGAACAAAATAGAGTCGATCGTCTAGGTACGATGAAAAATTATCATCTGTATGATCTTAATATGATCTATACTTAGAAAAATATTATTCGTATGATCTATACTTAGAAAAAAAATTGACATTTCTATTCACTCCATTGCTTATTAGGAAAAATAACTGACCAGATCGTCCCATACGAACTAGTTTCGTACTATACAATTAGTTTAAAAATATGAATTATAAAACTCTTTCATGGTGTGAGTGTGCTCATTTACTCAATTACAATCACACTATCTCAGACTCAATAAAATGAAAAATACATACTGCAATTTACAATACACTCTAAATTGATCTTGATTTAAAGTCTTCAATAATCCGGAGTATAATTTTCCTAAAATTTTAGTACACATAAGAGCAAAATAATTCTTCCAAAAATATGTTATAAGAAATAATAATAAAAGTAATACTATTTGGAATCATAAAAAATATACAAGTCACAAGAATATTAAACATACAAAACTAAATAGCAACTATCTCAACAATCTCTCCCTTTTTTATGATGACAAAATTATTATTATTTTAATAAACCCTTATCATAAATTTCTCCTTAACTCCTCCTAAATGGATAAGCATGTGAAAATGAGAGAATTTCTATTAAGAACAAATCAATCATTTTTTTTTAAAGATCACAAAACACACAAAACACAAAACACTTTAAGAGAAAAAAAAAATAAAACAACTCTAACAAACATGAACAACACAAAAGAAAATCAAATGCAAACAAATAATATTTCTCCCCCTTTTTACAACAGCAAAAAGAGAAGAAGAAAAAACAACAAAAATGTATGAAGTCATATGAGAAGCTTTGATAATTGACCCTAAAAGAGATTGAGTTATAATTATAATAATAAGATTTATGGTCATTAGAGAAAAATAAAGATTCATAACAGTTAAATTAAGAAATAACATAAACAAGTTAAATTTATCAAGGTCATGAAATATTCCAGATAATTAGATAATGAGAATTATTGCAAAGGCGATGAAATGAAAATTAATTTAAGTCAATTTTTAATACAAAATATAATTGAACATTAGATTGATTTGAAATTGAAGATTGAAAGATAGAGGAAAGAATATATACTTGTGATGACATTGCACATCTTTTCAATAGTTGTGGCACACTTTGTGCATCTTTCTGTATGGGCTAATTTTGTGCCTCTTTTTAATTTGCTAACCATTGCGCACTTTTAATTTTTGTACACTTGTACATTTAAAAAAAAAATTAATTGATATTTCCAAAATCAATAATCTAAAAACTCAAACTTCTCTAAGTATAAAGATAACTATATTGAAAAGAAAAATAAAAGAATAATAAGATATCAAAATTGCAATAATAATATTAAAATTTTTGTATGCCTAAAAAGAACATGAATATGATAGTCTTAACTTAATCGAGTTATAAATTAATTTATATTTTTGAAAAATTAGATTTTCTAATAAAATTAATTATAAAATTACGGATCATATTATACCACTTTTTAGATAAATTATGCCAGGATAATCGTATAGGCTAACGAATATTTCTAATAAAGACCAAAATCAACTAAAACAAGTCAACTCAATTTTTAGTGATATCAAGATAAAGATGATATAATGAAGCTTAGATTATATCAGTTCAACTACAGCAGATCATCAAACATAAAATCAAAAATAAAAGATAATCATAAAAACTACAGAAGTCATCACATAATATCACTAAGCATTAGCAATGACAATCTTATAAGAAGCACATCTATCACTCTGAGGGGCCCTGGTCTTGAGGAGGTGGTTGGTTGAAGATTTTAAAATAGCAATTCATTATAGCCATATTGGTGTTTACCGATTCGAACTGACTTCAAATCCAACCCATGTCCTACTAGAATTGAGCATCCTGTTGGTGAAGGCGAGTCCAAATTTGATCAAAGTATTGATCAAAATGACTCTCAAGTCTGTCAAAATGTTGGACCATCTCTTGAAAGTCTGGTCTACGAATAGGAGCATGTGCAGGTGCAAGTATAGGTGCTCTCCCTTCTCCCTCATAATCCTCACTTCCATCATCTCTCCCAAAAATAGCTCAGAATGAAGCATCTGTAAAGTAGATAGGCAATTCTAGATGAGGATCAGGATGAACTAGATTGTACTTCTTCTTAAGAATGTATGCCACTAGGTTTCTTAAATCTATGTTCTTCTTTCTCTTATGAGAGACATGTCCAATTTCAGAAAGCCCATAAATGTAGTCAATAATGAGTTGGGATTCATCTATAGTTTGACCAGTCATGATAAGGTAAGTGACAGTGGAAAGAAGATGAGTAATATTGATATGGTCACTAGCATTAGGAATTATTGAGGTTCTGAGAACATGCTGGATGATCATAACATTTTGGTTCAAAGTTGACCTTAAGAAAATGACACACTTCTCTAATCCCTCTAATAACTTTATTTATTTCAGTTCAGTCAAAATCAGAGGTAGAGATCAAAGTGTGGGCTCTTATTCCTTGAGTCCTTAATTACAATATTATTCTCAAATCATCCTTGGTTTTTTCAACCTACTTCTTCAAAACATAAGACCTAATCCTACTTTAGTCAGTGCTAAACGTCATATTGGCAAGAAAGTAATGAAAAGTTTCCTTATGGTAGGAGTGAATAAGAGTTATGATAAAAGCGAATTGGGTGGCAGCAAAAAGAGACATTACTTGAAAGTTTATGTTTTCCTAAAGAAGAACTCTAGAAGGTGTAATTTTCATAGAAACAAACCTAAGAAATGATTCCTCGTTAGTTTTGGACAGAAAGTTGTCTTCATCATTCCTAAAGGATGGACCCTTGGTAAGTCTACCCCTCTTGGTAGAGCTTGCCATTAAAAGATTGAAATATGAGAAGGTTTTGAAGGGCTAATGTGAAAGTTCGTTAGGGATGTTAAGCCCTATAGAACTGGCCCAAGCTAACCAAGAGATAGGTGAATTGGAAAACTTTAAAACCAAAGATAAAACTCCAACCAAAATCACCACAAACAAAGTGCGGAAGAAAAATAAATGCGGAAGCGATAATAAGAAAAGAACACACCGGATTTATAGTTGTTCGGTCAAACCTTGACCTACGTCCACTCCTTGGAGGCTCCCTCCAAGTATTGTACTAAACTAAGTGTCTCTCCTTTAGCCCCCACAGCTAGACGGAGAAGCCCTTACAAAATCACTTCCACCTTCCCCGGTGCGGCGGAGTCGCCGGTTCCTTTGACACCAAAGGCATCTTCTTCTTTGGTGAACTTACCTCGAGACAAGCCATGAATCCGATGGTACTAAGGTGCGAGTTCGCCGGAGCAACCGTGTGGAATCCCCTCCACACTCCCTTGAGTTCCTCCCCCTCACAGGATCTTCTCCCTCTCAAACTCCACCCTTTCTTCTCTCCCTTTCAAGCTCTCTCTTCAAGTTTCCCCCATAAGAATGAAGCTACAATGGCTGCCAAAGATGCTTACAAAGTGTCATGTCATAGCTTAAATAGAAGAGCTAAAAATGAGCTCATTAATGCAAGTTGCCGACATTATCGTCCAGGAAGATATGCATATCGTCATGGCCGATTAGTTCAAATTCAGCTCAACGGCTTGGGACGATTTGGGACGATCAGAAGAGAATTGGTTATATCGTCCTGGCCGATCTCACGATCATCCTGGCCGATTAGTTTAAAACCGATTTTAATTGTCCTGATCATCGCCCTGATTTGGTGCTGGTTGAAGTCAATCGTCCAGGCCATCGTCCTGGTCGATCATAAGATCACCCTGGACGATGTGATCGTATCAATCAACCATTAATGCTTTCCAAAGATACCAGATCAATTTAGGCATAATTGAGTTAGATCATCCTGGACTATATAAATATCATCCTGGCCGATTTCCTAAAACAAAGAATTCCTAAACTGATTATGGCGGTTGATTCTTTATGAATTAAGACTATCGTCCTGGCCGATACATGTATCATCCAGGCCGATCTTAATGATGGTTGCCTTAATGAGGATGCCCTAATTAGGGTTTCTGATTTTGGACATATTGTCCAGGACGATATAAATATCAACCGCAATAAAAATATCCATTAAATATCGTCTCGGCCGATATTACCAAAAATAAAAATCATATAGGGAACAACAGGAAATCTTCCATGTTACAAATCAACAGATCCCACACCAAATACAACAGACTCAAGAAATGAAAAAGTTTACAAACTGACACAGACCTAGTCTACCCAATCTTGAGCTGGTTCCAAATTGTAGTCTGATCGTGTGGACCTGAAACGTTTGCACATAAGGCAATCGTAGAGAAATAAGGAATGTTTGCTATCATCAAAATCATAAACCATAGATCCGCAACATAATGAAGTGAATGAGATTTGAGTTTTAAAGCCCTTCTATTTAAAAAAAAAAAGACCTTTCATACATATGAAAAGAGGTTAGTATTGTACAATGCTTATGTTTGTATGTATGAAAAAAAATTTCATATGTACGAACAAATATATTAAAAATGAAACAACTTTTCATAATCACATAAGTTACAAGGCATCCTTTCATACAAATTTTTTTACGACACGATCGTACAGATGAACAGGTGTTCGTCCAGTATGATCAGTTTTTTAAGATATATTTAATTGCAGTTTGAATTGTCCACCCACATCAAATGCCATGTGTTCGTATGTACGAACTCCAAGTTAGAAACTTGGTCTAATTTTTATTGTATTAGATAGTTTGGATTCTGTAAATATAACTTGATAGGTTATATGTCTCATTTAGATTTTATTTTAATTTATAATGAATTTATAAACATTATCTAATTTAAATATAACCTGCTGCTTGCCATTTTTTCCTTATTTTGGATGCATATGATGACTTTTTGACCTTCCCATGTGGCTAGCCATTTTATAGCCATTTGAATCTCATATATATTATAATATAATTGAATTCTTGAACAAATATAATTTTATTAGTTGATTGAAAACATATTAGAATAATATTTTTATTCAAATGTGGCTTTACTAACCCTTTCTCTTTAAATACCTCTCTTCTTCCTCATGTAAGGGCCGCTGAAAGAAACATCTCTATCAATTCTTCCATTCTTCCTTTCCTCTTTACATTCTAAATCTTGAAAGGAGAAATTTTGATTCTTATTCTAAGTAATCTTTTCATTTGCGAGATCAAAATCCTGGTTGGAAAGCTTCAACTCAAAACCGAATAACATCTATTGGAGTTCTTGAGTTTTCTTTCCTTCTCTAAATCTTTACTTGATGTTCTTTTAGCTTTCACCATATATTTCTTTCTTAAAAATATTTATTTTATGGTGAAATACTTATTGGAAATTTTATACTAAAGTTTTCTATATCATATCTTTTAAATCCATAAAGTTTTTTTTCAATCAGGAAGAATTTTTTTTAAGAAGCTAGAGAGAGAAGCTCTGGTTTTTCTTTTTAGTGAGAGAAAGTTTGAATTGTTGTTTTTCACGGGTTTTCTTGTCTCCGATCATGGCGGCTGCTGGCCGTCCGCCGTCAGACCCTCCTGATTTTCATCATCTAGTCGACAATCATCTTCCGAATGTTTGTTCTGTCTCTCCATCTTCCATGATTTCTTCTAATCGGCGGAATAATGATCTTTTGAATCCAAGATCCGGAACTCAACCTTTGTGCATCAATGAAGGTTTTGGCTCCATTGCTCAGCATGATTTATTGATTCCTTCTCCTGCTTATAAGGGTAAGAAGGTGGTTTATTTTTCAACCTCTACAAACGATGTTCTTCAAGAAGATGGCCTGCTTTCTAACAGGTTATATTTTCGTTCGTTAGATCAAGGAATTATTTATTCTTTGAATTCATCTTCTATTAAAATGACTAAAGTCAATGAGGAAATCTTTACAAAAAAGATTTCGAATGAGGCATTAATTCCTGAAGAAATTCCTAACATAAGGGGCATTACTATTTCATCAGATGAAATTCCTGCAAAGGAGATTGATAAACCAAAAGATTCATTTCTTAATGCATGGAAGAAACCTCAACGCATAAATATTAACTTTGACACCAGCGTCATCAATTTGTCTTATGATGGAAAGGCAATAAAATTGAACTCTGATAAAGAGCAGGCCAATGCAAAAATTCTTACTAATTCAATTGTTCTGAAGGTTTTGGGTAAGAATATTCATTTTTCGGTGTGCAGCATTGAGTTACGAAAGCAATGGGGCAGATTTGATAACTTTCATTTAACTTCATTGGGTTTAAACTGGATACTTTGTTCATTCAAATCCTCAGCTGCTATGGAAGAAGTTCTTAGTGGCGGACCATGGTATATCGGTGGCCATATAATCGGTCTGGACAAATGGTCTCCGTCTTTCTCTCCTTCATCCCGCCTTACTGCTTTGGTATGGATTAGATTTCCTCAACTACCTTTGTATTGTTGGGACGAGATTAATATGGCTTTGATTGCATCTAGAATATGCACGCCACTATTCTTTGATGGCAACTCCATTAGTTGGAGTAAGAAGGAATATGCGCGTATTTGTGTACGCATAAATTTAGAATCTAAACTTCCTACTGGAGTTTGGGTTGACAGTTTGTATGGCAGATTCTTTCAGAAAATTGAGTACGAGAAGCTCACTTCGTTCTGCTATGGCTATGCAAAAATTGGACATCTAAAATCTTCTTATCATGAATCTGGTATGAATGTCCCGGTTGTTCATAGCTCTAATTTACAAGATAATGCCATTCAAGAGGTTACCCATCCAAATCATCAGGAGGAATATGGTCCATGGATTCATGTCCAATTTAAAAATAGGACAAATCAATCTAGAAACCACCAGGGTCCTTGGAAAAAAGAAGCAAACAATATGAAAACTTCGGCTCCAGATTTACCAGTTATGAATCCTTCTGAAGGAATTTTGGAACTAGACAGCCCGCCAAAAAATTTTCAAAACTTAGAACCAATTCAAGCTAATGACATTAATTTGTCTAACAGCTTTAATGCTCTCAAGGATTTATCTATCATACCAGATGAGGTAGATGCTGAAATAGATAAAAATTCTGATGACAATGCCACATTAGTGATAAATGAAGGTGCTACAGATTTAGCCAATGCTAAACCAGGGGAAGCTGTTGAGATATATGTTGCTCCAGTTGAAGATCAAGTTGAAGTCAAAGCTAGTTATTCAGCTTCTGTATCCCATGCTCAAGATGGTTCTTTAGAACAAGCTGAAAAACAGGGATCAAGAAAAAGGAGTCATCCCTTTACCTTAAAGAAGTAGTTAAAGACAACTCAATTTTTTTCATTGGTCTTGCTGAGACTAAATTTTCCTCGATTGCTAGAGTAGATGTAAATAGAATCATTGGTGCGGATTGGAATTTTTTTCACCACCCAGCGGAAGGCATTGCTGGAGGTATTTGGATTTTGTGGAAAAGCTGCTTGGCTAATTTTACAATTATTGTACATTCTCCTCAGCTTATTTTTGGTACTTTGAAAACTCCTAACAAGGGTATTTGGACTGTGGCGATGGTGTATGGACATAAAAATCATCATGGAAGAAGAGAGCTTTGGAAATGTTTGGAAGAATTTTTGTCCGAAGATATTCCTAGTTTAGTGGGTGGTGATTTCAATTGTCTACTTTCAAAAGAAGATAAAAGAGGTGGTAAACATTTTTGTATGTCTAATGGAACAAAGGAGATGAAGTTCTTCATGGCTAAACATGATCTTCATGATCTTGGTGTGATCGATCCTAAATTTACATGGTGCAATAATAAGAAAGGGGCTGTCAGGATTTGGGAACGCTTGGACCATTGCTTGCTAAATTCTCTTGCTCTACAGCTAGTCCCGTCTGCATTCATTCGGCACCTAGCCAGGATCTCTTCTGATCACTGCACCATTGCTTTTTACCTTGAGAACTCTACTCGGGATTCAACCAAAATTTTCAGATTTGAAGACACCTTGAAATCATATCCAGCCACTTGGAATATTATTGCAAAGGCTTGGGGAAAAAATGACTACAGAGATGAAGCTGATGTGCTTAATAGGAAGATAAAATGATCCTTGAAATCTGTCTTCTTCTGGAATAAGAATACCTGCAAAAACCTGAACCAGTTAAAAGAAGATATAAAAAGAGACATTCTTAACTTGCAACAAGAAGAAGACGAGGAAGGCGGTTTAAGTTCAGATAATCTTACTCTTTTAAGAAGTAAGGTGCGAGAGTTAAATGTCATTTTGCTTAGAATCTCTACGTGGTGGAATCAACGAGCCAAGACCAACTGGAATGAGGAGGGAGATTCTAATACTCAATTTTTTCATGCCCATGCTACAGCCAGGAAAAACAGTAATCTAATTAAACAGATTAAGGATGATAATAACAAAATGGTTGAAGATATTAAAGATATTGAGAGAATTTTTTTGAAATTCTTTGAAGACAAGTGGAAGCTTCGACATTGCAATTTTATGGACTGGCCTTATGCTGAACCGAATCAGACGATTGATGAGGATGATAAAATCCTATTGGAGGTGGAATTCACTGAATCTGAGTTTTACACTGCAGTTTTTCAGCAAGGATCTAATAAATCCCATGGATTAGATGGTTCTACAACCTCTTTTTTTAAATTATATTGGGAGATCATAAGAGAAGTTGCTTGGAAAGCTATAAATATGTTTTTTACCACTGGCCGTATGAATCGTGCTTGGAAGGACACTTTGGTTATTCTCATCCCCAAGATCACCTCACCGATCTTGCCTTCTAATTTTCATCCAATTAGTTTATGTCAAACTATCTACAAAATTTCCTCAACTATGATTGTTAACAGGTTAAAGTGTTGCATTTCCAAGCTTATTTCAGAGGAGCTAGTTGCCTTCATACCAGGTAGATCCATGTCAGATTATTGCCTTCTTGCCCTTGAAATTTTCAGCAAATTTAAAATTTCAAAAATAAGAAAGGTCTTATGGCTGTTAAACTTGACATGGCCCAAGCTTTCGATAGCATGTGTTGGAAGACTTTGGTGCATGTTCTTGATTGGTTTGGGTTCCCGGCGAAATATTCATCCTTCATTTTGGAATGTGTTACTAATGTAAGATTTTCCATCCATTTGAATGGTAAAGCCACTAGTTGGATAGATGCAAAAAGTGGGTTTAGACAAGGGTGCCCATTGTCACCTTATCTCTTTATCATGTGTTCTCAACTTATTTCAAGTGTTATCAAGCAAAGAGGATCTCTTTTGGGCATCCAAACCTCTCCAAAAGCGCCTAAAATTACTCATTTATTATACGCCGACGATGTGCTTTTGTTCGGTACTGCCTCTTCCTCCCAAATGAAAGCTATGATGAAGTTAATAAAAGTTTACTGCAGCTGGACGGGGTAAAGCTTGAATCATTCCAAATCACAAATTTTCTTTGGAAAATTTGTCAGAGCTGATATAAAACGGAAACTTGGCAATAAATTTGGGTTCAAGGTGGTAAATGAGCTTCAATATTTGGGAACCAAAATTGCTCTCATAACTTTGACCAAAAATGATTTCCAATTTGTGGTAGATCATGCACTTGATAAGCTCAATTCTTGGGGTGCTAAATTTCTTTCTATGGATGGAAGAGTTGTTTTAGCTAAGACTTCTTTGTTATCCTTGCCTACCTTTATTTCGACTCATTCTTTGATCCCTAACAGTATTCTTTTTGAATTAGATCGAATATGCAGGGATTATATATGGTATCAACAGCGAGGACATAAAAGTCTTCATTACATTGCTTGGGATAATCTTTGCACTCCTAAAGCTTACGGTGGAATGGGAATGTATTCAGCTGTTAAAAAAGTTGGACCCCTACGTGCACGACTTGCTTGGAGGCATTTTCATAATCCTTCCTCTCTTTTATATAAGTGTATGTCAGTTAAATATGGCTCTGTCATTCACGGTGACAAATCAACCTATGGTCATTCTGCTGCTCGGGCAATAATTCCAAATGGAGCCTCCTATCTCAAAACAATTGTCAAGTGGAAGATTGTTAATGGTGCAAATATTAATGTCATGAATGACATTTGGTTACTTGACAAATGCTTCAACAAATGGCCTATGCTAGCTGACTGTAATGGACTAGAAAATCTGATGCTTCAAAACTTCATCACTGAAGACGGAAACTGGAATCCTCTTAAGCTCTCACGATTTTTTAACAGCAGCATGATTGATCTTATAATACACCACTGTGCTATAAATGAAGGGGAAGAAGATATCATGGAGTTGCTCTACCAACTTTATGGTAAATCCATTTCTTCATTAGCTTATTCTGAAAGTATTAAGTTTCAGAATTTTTATGATGATGCTGGTTTTGCTAAGTGGCTGTGGAAACTGAAGCTTAAGCCTAGAGTTGAGCTTTTTCGGTGGAGACTTAGTAGGTTTGCTATCCCTACTAATGAATTCTTAAATTTTAGAAAACTTAGCAACTGTGTTAAATGTGCTCGTGGATATCCTGAAGTGGAAAATGGGTCTCATATTATAGTCCACTGTAAATTTCTTATTGAAATTATTAATATGCTGAGATCTTGGGGGTTCTTTATTCCAGTCTTTTGTTCGCTTGATGACTGCCTTCATCAGCTCCGTAACCTCACCAGCTCCAATGTGAATATTGCCAAGATTTATTATACAGCAGTTTTCATTTCTTGGAATTGTAGGAATGATGTTAAGCATGATAAAAATAGTATGCATGTATCGGTGGAAGCTGCTTCCACTCTGTTCTCTACTACCAGCAACAATCCATTGCTATTCAACTGGGATGCTTCCCTCCATCGTGAGTTCGAAACTTCTTGGCATCCCGCACCTCTAGATTGGATTAAAATAAATGTGGACGCATCTTTACTAGACTCAAATCTAGCCACTGTTTGAGGTGTTGCTCGGGATTATAAGGGTAGACTATTACTCGCCTTTGGAAAACAGAGGCTTCATTGGGACATCAATCAACTTGAGCTTGAAGCTATTTTTTTGTTAAGAGACTTCATCAAAGAGTGGATGTTTGATTACAAAGGGCTAATAATTGAAGGAGATAACTATAATGTCATCAAGTTTCTACATGATTCAGTGATGAATTCGAAGAACAACCGGATTTCTCAGAAGATTTCTTTCCTTCACGATTTCAATAAGGTCATCTTTAATCATACCTCTAGGAATTGCAATAAAGTAACAGATTTATGTGCTTCTATTGCTTTAAAGAATAGTTTTTGTTTTGATTCCCTTATTTCCTCTTATTTTCCTTCTTGTTTATATCTTTTATTGAAGAAGGACTATGAAAGCTGCATTTAGCTTGTAATAGTTCCCTTTTTTCTGTTAATGCAATTTCTACAATTGTCAAAAAAAAAATCCATAAAGTTTAGCAAAGCAAGTATTTTTACTTCTTTAAGGTGGCATAGATTTACATCTATGATCTAATTAATTTTATTTTTTTTGAAGAGTTGAAGTTTAAATCAGCAAGAATATAATTTTATTTAAAATATTATTCTTATTTTAGATAAAATATAAATCTATCTTAAAGTGATTAATATTTCATTTGCAAGTAGTGAGGTGATTAAAATTAATTTGTAAGATCACCTCAAATATTATGGATATTTTATTACAAGATAATTTGGGATTGTATTATTTACATCAAATTATATTTTTCATTTTCTTGATCTAAGCCATTTGGCTTAGTGTAGTTTTAATTGTAATTAGCTTGGGTTGTACTCGCCCGTGTAGGAGAATACTTAGGTTGTAAAGAACTTCTTTGGTTTAAAGAAGTGAGGTTTTCTAAGCAAACCTGGGATTTGTGAATTGTTGCCCAAGAGTTGGCAAGCGTGGACATAGGTCGAATTAGAATCCGGGTTGAACCACGTAAAAGTATTGTCTCTTATTTTCATTTCTTGCATTTATTTTTCTTTATCTTTTTCATTAAAATATTGTGTGACTACTTACTGTTTTCATAATTTCTTTAAAATCATTTTAATTTTCTTCTTTTAATAAAAATTTTAAGAACCCCAATTCACCCCCCCTCTTCACCCCCCCTCTTGGGGTTCCATAGTCATCCAACAATTAGTATCAAAGTCTTGGCTCTTTTTATTTTGGCTTAACATCCTAGAGTAGATCCACTTATAAACTATGTCACAAGGTTTTCCTAAGGGTTCACTTCCCAAAGGATAATCCACTCATCATCCTCCATTGTTAGATAGTATTCATTTTGATTATTAGAAAAAATAAAATTAGTACATTCTTAAGAGGTCAAGACTCTTATATGTGGCACATGCTTACACAACAATATCATACACCCACTAAGGAAATTAATTGAATTAAAATTGAAAAACCTTTTGATGAATGGACTGCATTAGAGAGGGAATTAAATGAGTTAAATGCTAGGGCATGTAATACTTTGCATTGTGCACTTCTTCTAGATGATTACATGAAAATCTCTATGTTAAATTCATCAAAAGAAATTTAGGATAAATTAATTATAGCTTATGAAGGTACTAGTGAAGTTAGAGATGCTCACATAAATAGACTTGTTCATGAATATGAATTATTTTGTATGTCTCATTATGAATCTATTTCTGATATGTATACAAGATTTATGAAAATAATTAATACGCTACATTCTCTTAAAAAAATATATAAGAATCAAGACTTAGTCTATAAGATTCTTAGATGCCTTTCCAAAGAATGGGATGCTAAAGTAACTACAATTAATGAAGTTAAGATTTATCTACTTATCTCTTTATCCATTGCTAAAGCAGAGTACATAGCCTTAGGTAGTTGTGTTGCTCAAGTTTTATGGCTAAAGCAACAAATAGAAGATTTTGGAATTAAGCTTAAAAATATTCCTATTAAATGTGATAATACAAGTGCTATAAATTTAACAAAAAATCCTATACAATATTCACGAACTAAATACATAGATATTAGACACCATTTTATTAGAGATCATGTTAATAAAGGTGATGTGAATATAGATTTTGTAAACACATATTCTCAACTAGTTTATATCTTTACAAAACCATTAGCTGAAGAGAGATTTTGCATGTTAAGACGTATGCTTGGGATGTTAGATCCTAACTCTTAAATTTCATTTCTATGTTTAATTATCAAAGGGGGAAAGAATTATATATGTTGGTCATAATTCATTTTACATGCATATATTTAGGGGGAGAATTATTCGCATATTTCTCAATTTTATATATATATATTTCTAATGCATAAAAGTTATGATAAAAGGGTCAATTTGCACCTTTGTTATAACTATACCCAATATAAGTTTGTCATCATAAAAAAGGGGGAGATTGTTGATATTATCTACATCATGACTTATTTTAGAGATTTTGATGATAATAAACATATGCTATGATGCATTAATCTGTGTGCTAAGTATTTCAGGTGTAATGATGTGTATTATAATTACTTATGGGATTTACATTGCATAACTCAAGTTCAATCAAATGTTGAGATTAAGATGGACAACTTGAAGGACTTTATATTATAATAGGAGTATGTTAGAGGTCCATTATTATCAATTTGGATGATTTGATTTGCTCACTATCTAAATATCTATTAATTATACATTAATCTTGATATAGAAATCTATAAGATTTCTTTATTAAAGAAATATAACCTTCATTGATTACTTAATTATTATCAAATATGGAAGTTATTTAATTAGGGAAATTAAAGGTAATAAGCTTATATGGCAAAACTTTTATTATGTGTTTATTTTAAACTGATTTGTTTTATATCTTTTTATTAATGTATGATTAATTATATATATATATATATATTACATAATATTATTATATTAATATTCAATATATCCTTAAATATTTAAAAATGTGCATG
Source organism: Dendrobium catenatum (assembly GCF_001605985.2). Classification (NCBI taxonomy): domain Eukaryota; kingdom Viridiplantae; phylum Streptophyta; class Magnoliopsida; order Asparagales; family Orchidaceae; genus Dendrobium; species Dendrobium catenatum. Next base: position 131,378 of record NW_021318631.1, on the reverse strand, counting down.
AGTTCTTATTTTACTAAATATGATATTATTTTTGTCCGACACTTGGTCTAATTTTTATTGTGTTAAATAGTTTAGATTCGGTAGATATAAATGGATAGGTTATATGACTCATTTGGATTTCATTTGAATTTATAAAAAATTTCTAAACATTATCTCATTTAAATATAACCTGTTACTAGTCATTTTTGTCCTATTTTGGATGCATATGAAGACTTTTTGACCTTCCCATGTGGCTAGCCATTTTAATCTCATATATATTTAATATAATTGAATTCTTGAACAAATATAATTTTATTAGTTGATAGAAAACATATTAGAATAATTTTTTTATTCAAATGTGGCTTTACTTACCCTTTCTCTTTAAATACCTCTCTTCTTTCTCATGTTAGGGCCGCTCAAAGAAACATCTCTAGCAAATCTTCCATTCTACCTTTCCTCTATACATGCTAAATCTAGAGAGGAGGAATTTTGATTCTTATTCCAAGTACTCTTTTCATTTACGAGATTAAAATCCTGGTTGGAAAGCTTCAACACAAAATCGAATAACATCTACTGGAGTTCTTGAATTTGGTTTCCTTCTCTAAATCTTTACTAGCGGTTCTTTTATCTTTCACCATATATTTCTTTCTTGAAAATATTTATTTTATGATGAAATACTTATTGGAAATTTTATATTAATGTTTTCTATATCTTATCTTTTAAATCCATAAAGTTTAGCAAAGCAAGTATTTTTACTTCTTTAAGGTGGCATAGATTTACATCTTTGATCTAATTCATTTTATTTTATTTGAAGAGTTGAAGTTTAAATCAGCAAGAATATATTTTTATTGAAAATATTATTCTTATTTTAAATAAAATATAAATATATCTTAAAATGAGCAAATTTAATATTTCATTTGCAAGCAGTGAGGTGATTAAAATTTATTTGTAAGATTACCTCAAATATTGTGGATATTTTATTGCAAGATAAATTGGAATTGTATTATTTACATCAAAATATCTTTTTCATTTTCTTGATCTAAGCCATTTGGCTTAGTGTAGTTTTAATTGTAATTAGATTGGGTTGTACTCGCCCGTGTAGGAGAATACTTAGGTTGTAAAGAACTTTTTTGGTGTAAAGAAGTGAGTTTTTCTAAGCAAACATGGAATTAGTGAATTCTAGCCCAAGAGTTGGCTAGCATGGACGTAGGTCGGATTGGAATCTGGGCCGAACCACGTAAAAATATTGTGCCTCTTATTTTCATTTCTTGCATTTATTTTTCTTTGTCTTTTTCATTAGAATTATTGTGTGACTACTAACTCTTTTCATAATTTCTTTAAAATCATTTTAATTTTCTTCTTTTAATAAAAATTTTAAGAACCCCAATTCACCTCACCCCCCCCCCCCTCTTTCCCCCCCCCCCCCCCCCCCTCTTAGGGTACCATAGTCATCTAACATATTCTAGAGAAAAAATATATCAAATTGGACTATATGTTTAGATATCATACAATATAATTAGTCTTAAAAAATTTTATCACTCTCTCCCCCTATGTGTGTGTGCACAGTTATCCAATTACAATCATTTTTTCTCATACTCAAGAAATACAAATAGAGATTTATAGACTTTATTACATGAAATCCTATTTTACCTTGTCTTGAAGTCTTCAACAATCTGGAGTAGTATATTGTTTCCCTGAAATATTAATGCACACAAAAATATCGAATATATGCTAGGAGAAATAATAAAATTAGAATAATAATATTTTGTTATCATTAAAAATCATAATCTCAAACTTGATTTTTGATTTGTAATAAGTTGAGCAGGTTATTTCTCCTAAAATGTCTAGAGATTTAGTCAGTAGAGGTCATTTATACTTGGTAGAGTACGGGAGAAAATCCAATGTAGTATGTGGCTTAGTATATGGTTATATGATGCAATATGAGAGGGATTAATGCACAGTTACTGAGGTATTTATTAGCAGTTTGATTGGGGTGGAATTTGAGTCATATACTGATCTCTTAAATAATTAAGTGCATATATTTATAGAGCTTGAGTAGTTATTTGCTTAGAGGTTCATTAGTATAGAGTGCTAGGTTATTGTTGGTGAGTTGGCAGTGACCAGACAGTACCCTCACGAGTCTCTACCTAATTACATTATTTGGTGGAGAAACCTTAGTCTTAAGTGTAAGCCTCAGTTATAGGAGCATCATTTAGTTGAGATTATATTGAAGAATATTGATGTTCCTATCTCTTTATAGCTAAAGAATTTTAGTATTCAAACCTTTCAAAAGCAATTGACTATGGTCACTAGTTTACGGGATAGTGTTATCGATGTGGTTCATTCTAAGGTGGAGAGTCAACCTCCATATAGACCACAAAAATATGAGATTTCAAGGGCATCACCTCAAGGAGCATCATTTAGTGGAAGTTTATAGTACTTTTGAGTCTCAGGATAGGGGCAAGAGGGTCATAGTCAGTCCATTACTATAGTAACCACTACCACCATGGCCACAGGTATCTCCACGACCACACATATAGCCATAGAAATAGGTACAAAAACCTGTGTAATTTCATCCATGGCCACAGGCTTATCAGTAGTTTAGACCCTCCTTTAGGACTCTCAAGTGTTAGAAGTTTTTGAAGTAGAAGCTTAGCAAGAAATTTCCCTTTAAGAGGGAAAGGGTCAAAAAAATCTTCAAGCTCCTTACTAAGAAAAACATCATAACATTTCCATTTAAAAAGTAAGTAGGAGAATAGGGTTAGATGAAGCATAAATTATAATTCCCCTTCCATCGACATATTATGCATGTCCTTGTGGACTATTATGTATTCAAGGATAGTGTGGAGAGCCTAATAGCTAGTGGGGAGAATCACTTTTAGGATAGTGACCTAATAGATCCTCAAGGCAAGGTGGGTCAAATTATTTAGATGACTACAAGCTCCAGCCAGTCTAATGTTTAGGGTGGTGATAGTATAGCACCACTTAGTATTGAGGGAGAGTGGCATCTTGCACTCTCTTATTTGAGTTTAAAAAGTTGAGTTTTAAAAATACCAATTTCTTTGGGAGAATTTAATTTATGAAATTTTAGTTTTGAAATTGAATATATCATTATGAATGATATATTGCCCACGGAGGCAAAAATATTATCCCCTAATGGGTTTAGATTATAAAATTTTGAATTTATTCTGATTATCATAGCCAAACTCAAGAAAGAAGAATATATAATCCCAAAGGATCAAAATGATATTCAATTGAGTGTTTGACTATAATAATTTGGATAAGGGATTATTTATTTCATAATCAAAGTCATGATAATAGAATAATATATCTTCATGAGGAAAGTGGATATCATCAACTATCAAATATTTGAATATGACAATAATGATCATTGAATTTGATTTTCCCAAAGAGAATTAATAAAATTTTGAAAACTTGATTTTGAAAAATTGATCTAGGTTCTAAATCTGCTATCAGTCCCTCATAGTGAATTAAGTTATAGGAAAATTAACTCCTCATATGAATACTATCGATTAAAATAATGGTATAAATTTCATCTAAAATTTTTAAGGAGTGATATCAAAGGATTGAAGTTTGAATTTCAAATGAGATTGTAAAAACTTTGAACACTTATTTCTGGAGGTCAAGGGATGAAAGGTTGGAGGAATTTTAGGATTCTAAAATAATTCAAAAATGCCCAGGTATACCCTATGTGTTGGGCTTTAAATTTTGGAATGAAGAGATTTAATTTGAGTTATCAATTTTACTAGAAGGTCGAGATTAGATTCCCAAATATTGAGGGCTTATAGTTTGAACATGCCTAAGAACTTAAGTCTGAATTTGGCACTTAATAGGGCTATAGCCCTAACCTAGCAAATGAAAGGCAAAAATAAACTTACCTTGGCCTGTATTGGGGAGCTAGCTAACCACCAAACCTCTTAAAATACATTTGTATAATATTTTATGTAAGTGTGGTAAGGACATTCTTTAATGAATTTTAAGGAAATGGGGCCAAAATCTAGAGAAGATCCTGATTTGCCCCTTAACTTATGTAGGGTGATATAAAGCTTGAAATAAAATGTAATTAAATTTTAGACTCATTTAAATTTATTCCAATTTGAGCTCATGAGTTTTTGTTTTTTAAGAAAAAAAAATTTATGGCTCATATCCTAATTTCTACTTATATTTACAATGTATATTTTCTATGTTTGTACTACCATTTTAGGAACACTGTATACCATCTAATGAAGATTCAAGGCTCAAGATTAGTTAGAATAGGTTATGCTATAAACATTTTTTAAGTATTCATTAATGTATTTTTTATTTCTTAATTCAAGTCTTGTAAGGGTGTATGCTAGCTTGGTGACCATGCACATACACACACTTAGAGGGAGTAAGTTTAATTAAAATCAAAAGTTCAAATTTTGAACTAATCATACAGTATAATTTATATTATATCACATAATTATCTCATCTAACTAATTTTATGGATGAGCTACCAAGGTTCCATAGGAGAAAGTTATAGAGTGAAAGTCTATGATTTTTCAAAATTTTGGTTTCCCAATTTTCATTCCTGTTAATCAGGAACTGGTGGATCTATGGCGGTGAAAGGCCGCCGAACTACATCTCCAGCATGGTCCTCTTCAAAAACTGGTGGAGGTATGGCTACTGATGGACGTCGTCTTTCATCGCCGACAAGGTCTCCAAACTTTGTCGGCAATAAGACGTTCGGTGGGAATATCAATGATCATAAAAAATTGGAGGTTAAACAGATAGATTTGGAATTCCTGAGAAGGAAATCTCAAGGTTCTTTGGTGATCAAGGATGTTGTGGAGAAGACTCCAAGGAAGGCTGTTTATGTGGAAGTGAAAGGTAAATCAATTGCTATGGAAGAAAATTTTTTGAAAACTTCTGAAGCTAACAAGGTAATTCTGGGTTCGAACTTGGCAGATACCTCTGCATCATCATCGGGTATGAAAATCTTTGTTAACAGATTTGGGAATTCAAATGCAATCCCTGGTTTGCCCAATTCGATAAATGTGAATTCTCCGAATTTTGTTAACAAAAATTCTCATTGTCTCAGTGATGATCCATCTGCCAAGGTTACAACTGGAGCGGACAAGATTAATGTTTAATTGCCTTTGATGACAGGGAAGAAAGTGAAGGAAAACCCGTGGGTTAATAAGCCTTACATTAAGATAGACTTCAAGGAGGAAGATCAAGTATTAATTGAAGATGGATTAGCAGTAAATATGTGTGAGGAGTTGGAAGTGGAAAATTCTAATAAACTCTTAAACTCATTGGTGATTAAAGTGTTTGGTAAGGAAATTCTAGCTCACATGGTAGCATGGGAAGTAAGGAGACAATGGAGCATGTTTGGTAAATTTCATTTCACTTCACTTGTAAAGGGATGGTTTTTATTTGCACTCGGTTCTACTGATTCTATGGAAGCTATTCTATCTGGTGGACCATGGTTTGTAAATGGCAATATAATTAGTATGGAGAAATGGTCACCAGAATTTTCACCTTTGTCAATGAAAGGGTTGACTTCACCAATTTGGGTTAGAATGCCACATCTACCTCTCCATTGTTGGGATGAGAAGAACATAGCAAGAATTGCTTCTATGATTGGCAAGCCACTTATGATGGATGGGAATATATTTCAATGGGGAAGAAGGGAGTTTGTAAGGGTGTGTGTGAGGATAAAGATTGATCAATGCCTTCCTTTAGGTGTTTGGGTGGAAAGTATCTCGGGAAGGTTTTTTCAAAAGGTTGAATATGAAAAAATTTCTTCCTTTTGTTTTCAATGTGGTATGATTGGACATGTTAAAGGTGAATGTATAAAAAAAACTTTAGTCCAGGAAAATGTGAAGGTGTCTAACTTTAATGATGGCTTGGCTTCTGAATCGGAGAAGAGGACTGAGGAAGTTGTGGCACCGAATTATGGACAATGGTTTCTTGTCAATCACAAGAGGAATAGAAGGAAAGCAAAAATAAATAATCTCCCAAAACAGAACGTAAAGTATGTGAAGAAAAATCCTATGCTCCAGAATAACAAAGATGCTGAGAAGTCTAGTGACCAGAAGGATTTATCTGTTCAAGGAAATGGGATCGAGAATCTTGTGAATGCAGATGAAACTCAACTAGAAGAAGGAGAATTCGTAAGGGAGCAAAATCATGTAAATAACATCCACCTAGACTTGAATGGGAAGACAGATGAAATGGTTGCTACTAAAGTTCGGAAACCTGAAGCTGTTCTGAGTAAAAAACTTAACTCTGACTGCTCCATTCTAGTTACGAACTGTAACAAATTTGAAATTATGGGTATGGATAATGAAATCTTAATGGAAGAAGAAGTGCAGGAGAGGAATGTGGTGAATGATAAGAGTTTATTTATTAACTCTTTGGTGGGTATAAAGTTGAATGAAAGTGTAAATGAAACAGAGGATAATGTTTGTGACAGAACGGATTTCAAATATTCTAAATCAAATGCTGTAAATGGTGACTCAAACAAAGTTATGCTTGCCAAAGAACTTATGTCCTTAGGACCTATAAAAATGCAGCTCGTGGAAGAATAATGGATGGTGGTGGGGGGAGAAAGAAGGAGGGTGGTCCCTCTCCAAAATTTTTTTAATAAATTCCATAGCCTTTTGGAATTGTAGAGGGGTGAAGAAGAGTGAAGCATCTCTATACCTTAAAGACTTTATTAAAGATTATAAAGTTATGTTTGTTGTATTGGTGGAGACAAAAATCAATGACTTTTTTTTTTTTGAGGAATTACAGAATGCCTTTAAAAAAAAATTTAAAAAAAAAATTACAAAAGTCTAAGTGATAGAGGATCTATCGCTTTCCTCCTTTAACAAATAATAAAAGGTAGGATGAACCATATTAACTTCTAGAACATCCCAAAGAAAATTACCATTTAAAGCATGGTTAGCACACCAATGGGATAGCTTATTACAGTTTCTATTAACAAACTGAAAAAGAATTACCTCAAAGCCATTAAGAAAATCCAAGTCCTCTTTAGAAGCTTTATCCAATAGTCTTTTGTCCACCTTTGTCAAGTTCTGAAAATGAGACATAACATTGGCATTATCTACTTCCACTATTATGCCTTTAGCATTGAGCATGCAATCTTCAATGAATTTACTGTGTGACCGAACAGCCATCCATTCAAGTGTTCCAATATTCCAATGTATAAGAGAAAAATCGAAAGATAGAAGCATTCTACCTTTGTGGTCTCTAAAGATATCGCCAATTCCAGCTTCATTAGAGCATTGTAGAGATACATCTATGTTAATTTTTATCCATCTGGGTGGAGGGGGATGCCAAGAAGAAAAAAATTAGCATATGCTGGTTAGCATCCCAGTGGTCCGAATGGATATAAGAAAAGGAAGTAGATGCGAAGGTAATGGCATTTATCACAATGATGCTATCATCCATCTCTTTGCCCTCTTGGATTAACAAATTTCTACTCTTCCAATAATTAAAGACTAAGGAACAATATAGATTTTGTAAAAAAGTATCAACTTCTCTTTCTTTTTTCAAAAAAGAAGCTACATCATTAAAATCATAGAGGATAGGAACCTTAAAACCCCAATTGTTGGCCTTCTTGATAAGCATCTTCAGTTTCGAGCAATTAGTAGATAAATGTTTTCCATCTTCAATTAAATTACAACCTCTTGGACAAAGGTTGCATCCACCTAACCTTCTATGTAACAAGAAGTCCATGGTGGGTAGTGCATCTTTTAAAAGTCTCCACCAAAAGTGTAATACACGGGGATTTAATTTCAGTCTCTTGCAGCAGCTCCAAATATTTAAAAAGGGGATGTCCGCCTCAACCTTATCTAATATTGCATTTTTTGCCAGAGCTGTGATTGTCTTACCGGAATGTAGATTTAATAACTCCAATTTGTCTTCAAGACTCTCCCTATCAATCTTCAGGTTGCAAATGAGCTTGACTATTTCATTCCCAAAGTATTTACAGAGTTCTTCTATGTTCCAAACTCCATCCGTGATGAAGCTTGAAAGATTGGGAAGTTTGTCAATCTCAATTGAAATAAAGGTTGGCCAACTTTCCAATTTTGTATTCAATAACCAAATGTCCTTCAAGATATTAATGGAAACCCCGTCTTTAATGTTCCATCTCACAATATGTTTTAAAGCTTTAGCACCATTAAGAAATAATTTCCAAGTTGAAGAAGGGTTTTGTCTACTTATCTCGTCAACACCAAATTTTCCATATCTAGCTGATATAGATCTGCTAAGCAGCGTATTTGTCTTGTTTAAGAATCTCCAAACCAATTTAGCTCTAAGAGGTTCCACTGAATTAATTGAAGAATGAATTCCTAGTCCTCCATGTTTTATTGGTTTGCATACTTCTTTCCAAGCTACATAGTGCAATCTATTAATACCGTAACTTTTATTCCATAGAAACTCCCTGCAAATTCTGTCCAGTTGTTTAAGAACAAGCAATGGTACCAAAGCTAACGTGGAGTAGAAAACGTGTATAGCTTGAATCACTGATTTGATGAGGATAATTCTTCCCTCCGTTGATATAAAATTCTTACCCCAAACATCCTTTTTATTAGCTGCTCTCTCCAAAATAATTGAAAAATCTAATGCTACAAGCCGTCTCTGAGTTAATATAATACCCATATAACTGAACTCCTTGGCTTCCTTGATACCAAATAGCTTAGAGATACTCCTCTTTCTCCTCCTGTTCATATTTTTGCTGAAAATCAGTGAAGATTTGTTAATGTTGATGACTTGTCCAGTCCAGCTGCAATACTCCACCGTAATCTCCTTAATTTTCTTTATATTTTCTACTTTAGCATTTGAGAAAATTAAGATGTCATCGACATAGCGTAAATGAGAGATCCTGGGAGCTAATGGAGTAACTTTTAAACCCAAATTTCTTCCTTTGGCGGTAAAAGCTTTAGTGAGTAATTGAGAGAAGAGAATGAAAAGATAAGGAGATAAAGGGCAACCCTGTCTAAATCCGCTTTTCCCTACAATTCTTTCCAAGACCTCACCATTAATTTGAACCAAAAAAATAGGATCAGTGACACAATCCATTATTAGATTAGACAATTTACTGGGAAAGCCAAAGAAAACCAAGATTTGTTTGAGAGTATCCAAAGCCATACTGTCGTATGCTTGTTCCATATCAAGTTTTGCTGCCACCATTCCTCTTTTAGATTTAGAAAGCATGAATTTGTGGAAAATTTCTTGGGCAAGTAGCATGTGATCAGATAAAGCCCTACCTTTTATGAATGCTACTTGTTCTTCAGACACCAGGCTATGAATGACTTTCATTAATCTATTTAAAAGGATTTTAGCCACTATCTTATAGATAGACATATAGAGACTAATAGGCCTAAAATTGGAAGGAGAAAGAGGGTTGCTTACTTTGGGTAAAAGAATTACCAAAGTTTCCTTCTAATAAGAAGACATTTTTCCTGTAGAGAAGCAAAGTTGAATGGCTTTCCACACATCCCTCCTTATTATATCCCAATAAGCTTTGAAAAAAGAGTATGTGATCCCATCTATTCCGGGAGCAATATTGTTTCTGATCTCTTTTATCACTATCTCCAACTCTTCTTGAGAAAATTCATCCTCTAGTAATTCACAATCTTCTTGGTTCAAGTTGTTTTCAAAATCTGGCCAATTTGTCAATTTACAGCCTCTATGTTTCCATTTTTCCTTAAAAAACTGAGCAAAACAGTCTTTTAAAATGGCTGGATCTTCATTCTTGAGTAGTCTTATATACTTGGTATTCCTTCTTCCATTTGCAAAAGCATGACAGAATAAGGAGTTTAAATCACCTTCTTTCAACCATTTAGCTTTAGCCCTTTGTCTCCACCATGTATTTAATGTAGCAAGAGTAGAATTAAATTCAAAAAATTGTTTCTAAGGATCAAACTTTGCTGGCTGGAAAAATCTGCTCCGAAGCTTCTTCAAGATGTAACTCATCAATTTCCATTTTTAAATTCTTCTTTAAAACTTCAAGTTTTTGGTGTTTTGCCTTACTCCAAAAAAATAAGGCTTTTAATACTCTATTCATCATTTTGTTTAGAGCTTCCATGTCATCGCCTCTCACCGGTTTAGCCCAGGATTTGCTGACAACCGAAGTGGCTGCTGCATAAGACAGCCAAATTTCTTCAAATCTTCGAATTCTATTGCCATTAGGAGGTTGATTAAACAGTTTCAAAACAATGGGGCAATGGTCGGAGGCGATTCTATTCAGATGCCTTATAGAAGCATGATTGCTAAGATTCAATGCTTTAGAATTTAGAATGCATCTATCAAGCCTTTCTAGTATTCGTGCACTCCCAATTTTATTATTACACCAAGTAAATTTGGAACCAAGAATGCTTACATCATGTAAGTCGTTCCTATTCATAAAGGATTTCATCTCCATTGGCCCGCCTGAGAATGAAAATTTTTTCCCTCCTTTCTTCTCATCTTGAGAGATGATACAATTGAAGTCTCCTCCGGCTACAAAGGGAATTTCTTGATCTACGGCTTCATCTAAAATTCTCCACAATTCTCTTCTACCTTGGACATTCCTGCTACCATAGATTGTAGCAACTTTCCATTTACCCTTGTTGAAAATTTCAAGTTCACCGACCATACATTGATCCGAAGAATCAGTCAGAGAAAAATCCACTATAATAGAATTCCAGATAACCATTATTCCACCAAAATTTCCTCTGGATGGATGAAGTATGAAACTCCAATCTTTTCCCATCATCTTACCAAAGTCTTCCTTAGAAAGAGAAGTCAATTTTGTTTCAACTATACCTACAAAGAATACATCCCATTCTTTTATAAAATCCTTCAAATAAAAGGAGGCCTCCTTCTTGTTAGCCCCCCTACAATTCCAAAAACTGATGGAATTCATTTTGACTTGAATGGGGAGATCCCCCCACCCTTGGTCTTGATAACACTGTTTCTAGTTTGTCTTGACATTGAATTTAGGCGCCCCAAGAACTTTATTTCTTTGGCTAGCTTAATCTTCTGAGAGGTTGGTTTTCCTATGTTCACCGAGCTGTTAGTTCCATGCAGAGATTTGCTGTTAATATTAGTAATATTTTGAGCAGTAGAAGGATCCACTTTCTTATGAAATTTTTCCTTCATCACTGAAATTTCACCTTCTTCTATTTCAAAAAAATTGTTCCGCTTGAAAATCTGCACCAACGTCATCATCACGTAAGTCATTTAACAGCTCAAACTTATTCATAGGTTTACCAAAACATTAAGTTTTGGATCGTCCTCATGATTTCATCCCAGACTTCTCTATTCTGATAAAACTGCAGTATGACTGTGTTAAATACAGCACCTAATTCCAATGCAGCATCTCCAGAATTACGAATTTCAACTTGATTGATTTCAGTAAAAGAATTATTTCCAATTTCTCCTTGATCTGGAAGCAACCCCTCTTGCTCTAAAGATAAATTCCAAATTTTGAGATCTAAAAACTGATAGGGAGTACTTGAGTTCGTAGATAATCCCTTAGGATATACCTGAGTTCGCAAGCAACCCTTCCCATTAATATTATCTGAAGCAATAAGAATAGGTTCTGAGCTAACACAATTGTTCTTTACCAACCTATTCTTTTCCAAATGAACATTTATGTGATTACTTTGCTCCATTGTAACTTCATCCACAAGGACTTCACCTCCATCAAGCTAGGAATCTGAAACATTTGGCCTCCCTGGGAGTTCATTATTCCCTAAGCCAACTGTCTTAGTAATTTTGTTAACTACCTCAGTAGATTTTGGAACTATATTCTTCCTTATATATCTGAAAGTCTCAGGAATCTTCGGCTTGTTCATTTTCTTGGAGAATTTCTTTTTTTTATTGTTAACAAAAATCCACGGCCCATAGGTGGGATCTTTTTGAACTTCATGAACCCTACATCTATTTTCCTTACAGCACCATCTCCTTCTTTCTCTGAGCTATTAAGGGTTTTATTTAAATGGATGCATTCCTTATCAAAATGACCAATTTTTCCACATACAAAGCAAAAGTTTGAAACTTTTTCATATTCCACTTTTTGAAAGAACCTTCCACCCATGCTATCAACCCAAACTCCTAGTGAAAGAGGTTGATCAAGTTTTTCCCTCACACATACTCTTGCAAATTCTCTTCTTCCCCAAAGAAACATATTTCCATCTAGCATGATTGGTTAACCAATTCTAGAAGTGATACAAGCGACATTTTTCTCATCCCAACTTTGCAAGGGTAAGTTTGGCATTCTAATCCAAATAGGGGAAGTAAAGCCTTTAATTGTTGAAGAGTTTAATTCCGGAGTCCATTTTTCCATACCGACGATGTGTTCATTCACAAACCAAGGCCCTCCTGAGTGGACAGCTTCTACCATTTCCTCCGAAGAGAAAGAGCACAAAAACCAACCTTTACCCAAAGTAGTGAAATGAAATTGTCCAAATTGCCTCCATTGCTTTCTTAATTCCCATGCCACTATGTTGGAAGGTAAATCTCTTCCAAAGACCTTAATTACCAGAGATTTTGATAGTCTTTTATAATTTTCTTCCTCCAATTCCAAATTGAGTTTAACAGCCTTGCCATCTTCCGATAACAATACCTCTTCATCTTTGAAATCCAACTTAATGTAAGGCTTATTACTCCAAGGATTAACTTGATCTGATGCATTTGACTTAGGCATAACATCAATCATCTTGGCTACATCCGATACTTTATCATTAATATTAGAATGTAGATTTTCATTAACCATTTTCAGAGAATTCTCATTTATCACGCTGCAACAAGGTCCAGGGATTGCATTCGAATTCACGAATTGGTTAACGAAGATCTTCATTTCAGAAGTTAATGAAGATCTTCATTCCAGAAGATCTTCATTTATCACGCTGCGATAAGGTCCAGGGATTGCATTCAAATTCACGAATCGGTTAACAAAAATCAATGACTTTGATAGAGTCTTATTTGTGAAAATTATGGGACCCAATTGGGAATTTTTTCTTTTTCCTTCTATTGGCATGTCTGGAGGAATTATGATCCTTTGGGGGAAAGATTTGGCTGCTTTTTCTGTTATTAAAACTTCTGACCAATGTGTTATTGGAGAACTAAATATTTTCAACAAGGATGTTTGGTTAATTACTGCTGTGTATGGAAGCAAGGAGGTACATAAAAGGAGAATGCTGTGGGATTGTATTCAGGAAGTTGCTCATAGAAAACTTCCATCGGTTGTTGGAGGTGATTTCAACTGCATTTTATCCCAGGATGAAAAGAGAGGAGGTAGGAAGATTGTCTTTTCAAAAGGACAAAAGGAGATGATAAGCTTCATGAATGAAAATGATTTTCATGATGTAGGCTTTGTTGGACCAAGGTTCACTTGGTGTAACAACAAGATTGGTGGTGGAAGAATTTTGGAGAGATTGGATAGATGCTTGTTGAATACTTTGCATTGAATTGTTTACAAGTGGCAGTGGTAAGACACTTACCCAGGATTGCTTCTAACCATAGTCCCATTGTTTTAAAAATCTTTGACACTTTTGCTAAAAAAAGGGAAATTCTTAAAATTTTTTTTTTTGAAGAAATGCATAATGCATTAAGTAGAAAAAAGTAAAGAACTAGTTACAATCTAGAATAGGATGATATTCTTCCTTGATTAAATTAGCCATCAAGGGAGGGATATCATCAAAAGAAAAACTATCAATGTAAAAACTATCATCTAAAGCCATAGTAGCACACAAGTTGGCTACCTTATTACACTCTCTATAAGCATGTACAAAGACAACATTATTGAAATCATTCACAAATAAAGAATCACTTACTAATTTGAAGATCACGGTATCTTTGTTTTGCTTCAAAGATTTTTGAATGTAGTTGATAACATTCATGTTATCACTTTCCAATATCACCCCGTTATAGTCCCTCGTCCAGCTTTTGACGTAGTCCTTGACTGAGAGAATAGCTCCCATTTCCAGCTGTGCAATATCCCAATGCATCATCTTCTTCCCAAATGCAAGAATGAATCTACCATTACAATCTCGGAAAACACCTCCAATCCCAGCCAATCCTGAATATGTTAAGGAAGCATCAATATTGATTTTCATCCACTCTTTCGGTGGGGGGCACCAAGATGCTTGAGACTCCCTAAGGAGATTAGTGCTCCAGTTAGAAAGAAAGGGACTTGTTTTGGTAATTGCCACTGATAAAGCGTAAGAAGCCACCAAATAAGAAGGAATTGCAGTTTTTCCATGCTTTATCTCATTTCTGTTTTTCCAAGAGAAGTAAGTAATAGTACAATAAATTTGTACAATACCTAGATTTTTAGCTGAAATTTTCTTAAGCTCCTTAAGATAATGATCAAGGGAATTGAAAATTGGGATAGGAATACCCCAGTTCACAAGCTGATTGATGATCTCAACCATATATTTGCATTGAACAATGATGTGCTCATAGTTCTCCACCGTTTCACAACCTCTAGCACATGAATCGATATCAAGAAGCTTACGATTTTAAGATACAAGTTGGTAGGAATAGATGCATTCCCAAGTCTCCACCAAAACATTTCCACCTTCTTGCTCAGCTTCAGCTTTTTGAGCCAATTATAGTAGCCATCATCAGTTAGATTGAATTTTCGTCTTAAAAATTTTTCAAAAGCCAATCCAGAAATAGTTTTTCCAGGACAGAAATTCTGCATTTCCAGCATATCAACATTGCTGGAATTAATCTGGATATTGCTAATAACTTTCACAAGTTCCGGATGAAACCATTTCTGAAGCAAATTAGAATTCCATTGGCCATTATCCAACATTAAATGTTGAACACAAAGTCCTTCCAAGGCAGAACAATCAGCAAAAGTCGGCCATTGGTTGATACTTTTGTCATAGATCCAGCTATCATTCAACACATTGATATTTTTGCAATTACCAATATTCCATCTAGTAATGTTTTTAAGAGATTTTCCACCATCAAGTAAGATTCTCCAAGCTTTAGAAGTGCTCTTCTTATGGGTGCCATTCAAGATATTATTTCTAGGAAAACCATACCATTTGAGGACATTATCAAGAGTAGGCCATCCCATGCTATCATAAGCTTGCTCCATATCAAGCTTCAAAGCCATCATTCCCTTTCTATTCTTGGAAATCTTAAACTTATGTATAATCTCCTGAGCCAAGAGACAATGCTCAGAAATAGATCTCCCAGGAATAAATGCCATTTGCTCCTCAGTAATCAGCTTGGACATACACGTCTTCAATCTATTAACTATCATAGTAGCAACAATCTTGTAGTTTGTCTGGCATAAGCTAATAGGGCGATAATTGGATGGAAGCATAGGATTTTTAACTTTTGCAATCAAAACAATAAGAGTGTCTTTCCACTCTTTCCTCATACACCCATTGGTAAAGAAACTATTGACAGCATTCCATAAGTCTTTCCAAACAATATCCCAATAATGCTTATAGAAGGAGGAAGTGAGACCGTCCATACCTGGGGAACGGTTGTTACCTTGCTGGAAGACAGAGTTCTTGAGCTCCATCACCGAAAATGCTGTGTTAAGAGCCTGAATATCCTCATTATTAATCTTCTAATGCTAAAAAATCTGCGGCCAACCTGAAAGTTGACAACTTCTCTTCTTCCACTTAGATTCAAAATACTGAATAAGGACCTTTTCAATATCTTCTTCTTCAATTTGCATCATGTTATGGGCATCTTTAATTTGATTTATTCTATTACCATTCCTTCTAGGCATTGCAAAATTGTGAAACAGCTTGGAATTGAAATCCCCTTCCTCAAGCCACCTAGCTTTGGCCCTTTGATTCCACTAAGTAGATAATCTCTTCAAGGTTACATTAAGATCATGAATTTTGCTTCTAAGTAAAAGCAAATCTTGAGATGTCCAATCAATACCCAGAGCTTCTTTAGCTTGAAGTTCCAGAATTTCCATCTTCAACTTTATCTTAAGATCATTTAAGTCTTTGCATTTACTCCTACTCCAAAAAATAGAGCTTTTAAAGTTCTATTAATCTTCTTTTGAAGAACCAAGCCTTCCTCCCCATGATCATTCCTCATCCAAGAATGATAAACAATGCCTCTAGCTGTTGGATACATTCTCCAAGTATCTTCAAATCTTATGATTTTAGTCCTTGCACGTTCCTTATCGTTAACCTTGAATGTAATAGGACTGTGGTCCGAAGCCACCCTAGCAAGATGCCTAGTGGCAGCTGTAGGAAGTAATTTCAAGGCTGTAGAATTCAATAAACATATCAAGCCGCTCCCAAATCCTGGAATTCCCTTCTTTATTATTACACCAAGTATATCTTGGTCCAATAATACCCACATCATGAAAGTCACAACTAGTCATAAAGTTCTTCATGTCTCTATGTCCTTTGGTAAAAAGGAACCGTTTGCCTCCTCTTTTTTCATCTTTGTTAAGCACACAATTGAAGTCTCCGCCAATGATGGAAGGAATTGACCTTACCATACATTTATCCAGCAAGCTCCATAAAGTTTCACGCTCCTTACAACATCTACTACCATATACGGTATCAATTCTCCAAAATCCCAATCTAGGGATAAATAAGTCTCCAACAATCACCTGAGAAGAAGTCTCAGTAATCACAAAGTTCCCAATCTTCGAATTCCATAAAACTAAAATGCCACCAGAGAGTCCAACCGAAGGGAAATGATAGAAATCCCATTCTTTACCAATAAGAACATCAACATCCATACTATTGATATTACTTATCTTAGTTTCCATAAGGCCAATGAAAAAAACATCCAGATCTTTAACCACTTCTTTCAAATACAGAGCAGCTTCCCTCTTTCTAGCTCCTCTACAGTTCCAAAATAGAAGGGAAGACATTTAAGTAACAAAAGTGGAACTTACCCCATTTGTGGACACCATACGTCCTTCTCTTTTTTTCTTCTTAATTTCTTGATCAACCGGGCCCAATGATCTCAGCTCCTTGGCCAACTTTATTTTAGCAGAACTTGCCAAGTTGGATTTACAATCATTCACCGCTTTATCTTTCAATCCTTCCTTCCTCTTAATTAGCAAATTAGTAACATCATCTTGAAAGTCTTGACCTTCAATTTCATTCTCTTCATTAAGAATCTCAAAAGCATTATTCAAACTTATTCCTTCTTTAAAGTTTCCTGATTCGGCTTCTTTGCTTGCATTGATTTCTTTATCTGCATTGGCTTCTCTAGCAGAGATTTCTTTCACCTGTAATTTCTGCACTTGTAAACCTTCAATCTGAATGTTCTTCCCCGGATTATCCTTCCCTTTATTCTTGATAGAACTGTCACTTCTGTTTCCATCCAGATTCTTATAAACCCGTCTGTTTTTAAACTGGACATGGATCCAGGGACCATACTCCTCATTAGTCACTGCATTTTTAATTCCTCCTTCTATTTTCCTTCCTTCACCAGTGCTTTCTTCAGAGTTACCCATAGCTTGATTCTTAATACCCAGCACAACCTTCTTAGGACATGCATTTAATTCATGTCCCGCTCGACCACAGTGATAGCATAGTAAATTCAATTTCTCATATTTGACTCTTTGGAAGAATCTTCCAGCAAGACCATCGATCCAGACACCATTTGGGAGCTTTTTTTCCAAATCAATCTTAACACAAATACGAGCAAACTCTCTCTTTCCCCAACGGAAAGTATTTCCATCTCAATATAGCGGTGTGCCAATCCGAGAAGAAATTCTTGCAAGACTGTCTTCATCCCAACAATACAGAGGTAGACACGGTAGTCTGATCCATACCGGAGCTGAAATTCCTTTAAATGAATATGGATCAAATGTCGGAGACCATCTATCCATACCAACTATGTACCCATTAACATACCAGGGTCCACCGTTTAAAACTTCATCAACCGCCTCATTAGTCTTGAAGGAGCAGAGTTTCCAATTCATACCGATTAAGGTCATGTGAAATCCGCCAAACTTGTTCCATTATTTTCTCAGATCAAAACTGCATACTGAGTAGGGGACATTACCTCCTAGTACTTTAATAACGATCGAATTCTTCAGCACTTCTGAATTCTTGGCTTCAACCACTGGATTGAGTTTCACCGCAATACCATCCTCCGAAACATCAACTTGTTCATTTTTAAAATCAATCTTGATAGGTTTTGGCTTCGACAAGGCTCCAATTACCTCTCCAACATCGTTATGTACGTTGTCCTTTAAGGATTCGCTCAAAGGATCCTTATCAGAATTGTTAGAAGATCCAGAATTTCCTTCAATCTTAGGGTTGAGATTACCATTGTCCTGAACATGACGAGACTGATTTATCCCAGAAAAAGAATTAACCTTCAAGACGGTATTCTTTATCTCCGATGATTCAAGATTGTTAAGAGCACAATTCTTATCATCTCCAGTAGTTTCCGCAGCTAACTGATCAGCAAAATCTTCATTCAAGATCTTCTTACCTTTCCGTTCTATCACCATTGGATGGATCACAGATCGCGATCCTTCTCTGATCACCACACCACTTCTCCCTCTACATCTGGGAGGACTGGAAGGATGCGGAGCTACCATGACGTTGGCCTAGGACGCCAAGAAGCTGCCGGCGACGGTGCCACCAGTCAGAGAAAAAACCGCGGGAGAGACAAATTCAAATTGAAAGACGGTTTCTCTCTCTAAAAATCTGGAAATTCTTAAATTTGAAGATGTATGGATTTCAAAGCTTTAGCTAGTATTATTGCTAATGTATGGAAGAAGCATTTTGTTGGAGATGAAATGCATATTCTAAACAAAAAGTGCAAGAAATATTTAAGGGGTTTATTTTACTGGAGTAGGAATAAACTCAAAGAATTTTTTAAAGAGAAAGAAAGGCTAAAGGCAGAAATTCTCATCCTTCAAGAAGAAGAAGAAGAAAATATTGGGAAATTGAGTGAAGATAAACTTTGGCTGCTCAGGTGTAAAGTTAGGGACCTGAATGTAATACTTGGTCGTTTAAATACTTGGTGTAAGCAAAGGGCTAAAGTGAAGTAGATTGAAGAGGAAGATGCTAATTCAAAGCTCTTTCATGCCTATGCTAATGCTAGAAGGAATGGTAACTGGATTTCTCAGTTAAAAGACATCAATGGTACTCTGATCGAAGACCACAAAGAGATAGAAGATTTGTTTTATAATTATTTTTAGAAGAAATGGGATAACAGATAAAGCATTTTGACTACTTGGCCACCTCCTTAGAATGTTTTAAATGATGAAGATAGAACCAGCTTAGATGTTGATTTACGGGATTCAAAAACCTGGGAAGTGGTAAGAGATTCTGGAAACAACAAAGCACTAGGGTTTGATGGAATCACTTACTCGTTCTTCAAACATTACTGGAGAATTGTAGGCATGGATGTTTGTATGGATGTGAGAAGGTTTTTCTTAACAGGAAAAATGAATAAAGATTGGAAGAACACTATTGTAGTTCTTATTCCCAAGAGCAACAACCCAGCTTCTCCATCTGGATTTCAGCCTATAAGTTTGTGCAACTCTATTTATAAGATTGTGACTAAGATCTTACTAAAAAGATTATTGATTGTAATCCCAAGGATCATTTTAGATGAACAAGTGGCTTTTGTTTAAGGTAGATCAATTTCTGATCATTTGCTATTAGCACAAGAGGTCGTCAACAAAATGAGGTTGTCCAAAGATAATAATGGTTTGTTGGCCATCAAGGTAGACATGGAGCAAGCATATGATAGTATCTGCTGGACCACTCTCAACAAAATGTTATCTCTTTTAGGTTTTCTGGAGATGTTCATGAAGCTGGTGATGGATTGCATGTTGGAACCATGCAACTCTATCCTCATCAATGGTGGATACACTAAATGGATTGAGGGAAAGAGTGGGTTCGGTCAAGGATGCCCACTTTCACCGTTTCTATTTATTATTTGTTCACAACTACTTTCTAATGTCTTTCTTAGCAGGGGGAAGGATTTGGGAATCAAAATTGCTTCCAAAGGACAAAGGATATCACATTTGCTCTATGCATACGATGTACTTTTATTTGCTAATGCAAAGAGGAAAAGTTTAAAAAGATTGAAGGATATCATTGATGATTACTGTAGCTGGACTGGGCAAAGGATCAAATACCATAAATCTACTATGATTTGTGGTAAAAGAGTTGATGAAGGAAGAAGAAGATAATTGTAGATTTCATGGGGTTCAAGGCGGCTGATGAAATGGAGTACTTGGGAGTTAAAATGGCACTTAGAAGATTGAGGAAGACTGATTACCAATCTCTCTTGGACAAATCTATGAAGAAGTTGAACTCTTGGAGTAACAAATTCATCTCTTTGGCAGAAAGGATAGTGTTGGTAAATTCGGTTTATGTTAACTTCTCGGTTTTTATTAGCTCACACTCTCTCATTCCTTTAGTAGTTTTGAAGGAATTTGAAAGATTATGCAGGAATTACATATGGAATAAAGCTGATGGAAGTCAAGGGTTACATTATGTAGCTTGGAATGAACTTTGTAAGCCTTAAGCTTTGGGAGGTTGGGGATCAAATTCGCACTTTCTAGTGTGGATTCATTAAGAGCCAAGTTTGCTTGGAAGTTAATAGAAGTTCTGAATTCATTGTTGAACAAAAAACCTGTTAAGAAAATATGGAGAAGACTGGTGGAATGATGATAATAAGAAGGGAGGTTCTCTTTCTTGGAAGATCATAAAATCTGGGCGGGAGGCACTTAAAAAGGCTGTCAGATGGAGAGTGGTGATGGGGAGCAAAATCAATGTTCTAAAGGATGTGTGGATATTGGATAAGAGCCTGAATAGGTGGCCAACCTTTTTTGCCAATTTTGATGATGATAACATATACCTGGAGCTCTTCATTCATGATGGAAGTTGGGATCTAGTTAAATTATCTTTATTCTTTGGAAGAGAACTCATTGCTATAATCGGCAATATTCAAATTTCTAACAGGGAAGATAATGATTTCTTGGAGCTAAAATGAAGATACTCTGGAAAATAAATTTCTGCATTGATTAAAGATGAATTGTTGTTTGAAGAACTGTCCGCAGATTCATGCTCGGTTCCAGTTAATTGTATATATAAATTAAATTTGAACTCCTGGGTGGAATTGTTTATGTGGAGAATTGGTAAATCTGCGTTACCAACTGCAGATTTCCTCATGAGAAGAATGCTTGCAAATGGGAATTGTTGTCCTATAGGCTTTGGAGTTGCTGAGGATTTTGATCACATCACCACTTATTGTCTTAAACTATTGAGGGTTATTGATGTGTTAAGAAGTTGGGGATTTATGATTCCTAAATACATCTCCTTCCAGGAGTGTTGGAGCAAACTGGAAACGCTTGCTGATACAAATCCAGTGATGGCTAGGATCTACTGCACTTTTCTATGGTTTTCCTGGAATAATAGAAACAAGAGCAAGCATGGAAAAATGGAAAATGGTGATACATTAATAGCTTCTAATATTTTGAGCTTTGTAAATAGTAAGAAGTTTAACCTTATTCAATCGGACCACTGGGATGTACATCAGTCCTTTGGACTACTTTTTTATTCTTGGCATCCCCCTCCACCCGATTAGTATAAGATTAACGTTGATGCTGCACTCAAGAAGAGCTATGAAGCAAGAATTGGAGGTGTCATTCAAGACTTCAAAGGAAGATTTATCATGGCTTTCGGATTCTATGGAGTTCACTGGGATATTGCACAAGTTGAGTTATTGGCTATCAATTCTTTAAATAAACTCCTAAAAGGTAAATTACTTGATGCCATTGGTATCATTGTTGAAAGTGATAATTATAATATCATCCAATTTCTTCAATTGTACAGTAAAGAAATGAAATTTGATGATAATTGTGATGAGGATGAGGATGATTTCTTTATTGGAAGGGGTTTTAATAAGATCATCTTTCATCATGTAAGATGAAATTGTAATAAGTTAGCTCACTTTTGTGCCAACTTAGCCATTTCTTATGATTTTATTTGGGAGTACTTTTCTGAGAAGGATCTACCTCATTCTTTCATTCAGATGTTGAAGGAAGAATGTGCTATGGTAGTTTCTCCTCATTAGCTTGTATCTAGGTTTCTTCTTTTTTTCTTTGCTTTAATCTATGCTTTTTAGCATTCTTTAAAAAAAAAAACTAATCATACTAGATGATTAATAACATCTTGGACGATCAGATAAGATCGTGAAAAATAATAACCAATCACAACTTATGTAATATTTTGAATTTCATATTTTATTCTAATCGTCTAGGATGATCTATAATGTATTAGATGATCTATCATAATCATGCCTAAATATATCCTATGATTAGAGGACTAATTATGGTTAATCTATTTAATTTGATTATCCAGGATGATCAATGATGATCTTACTAGACAACCAAGAGGATGCATGGGATGACCTCCAATCGTACAAGATGAAATACCATAATTATTCATCTAATCGTCCAGGACAATCCCTAATATCATCCTGAATATCAATACAAATTTGAATTGATCGTCTTGGACTATCTGGTGATCGTACAATGCTATTAGGTCAAATTTTATACATCGTACTAGACAATCCTACTATTATAATGTTGGATCTTTGATGGATAAAATGATTTTTAAGGATTTTTGAAGCCCTCTTTTTAAGCTTTCTCCAAAGATATTGTAAGTGTACTTGGCATGCATTGAGTCTTCATTCTTCAAGAGAAAGCTTGAAAAGAGAGAGTTGAAAGGGTGAGAGAAAAGGGTGGATTTTGAGAGAGAGAAGATCCTTGTGGGTTTCAAGGGAGTGTGAGGGGGTTTCACATGTTTTATGTGGCAAGCTTGCATCCTAATTCCATTAGATTCAAGGTTTAACTTGAGAGAATTTTTGGAAAGAAAAAGATTTATTTGGTGTCAAAAGCATCTGATACTCCACCGCACCAGGGAAGATGAAAGTGATTCAAGGTTCTCTATCTCATCAGAAGGGTGAAAAGGAGTCCAAGTTGTCTACCTCACCAAGATGTTGAGTCCAGTAATTAGGTTGTTAAGCCTAAGTAAATGTCCCAAGGCTACCAAGAGGGGGGTGAATTGGTAGTTTTTTTTTAAATTTTAAACCCTCTTAATAATAAAGTTAAACCGAAATAAAATTTTCTTTTAAAGTTAGTAGAAAAATGTTTTTCAACCACAGAGTTGTTTAAACTGAAATTTAAAGTGCGGAAACGTAAAAGCTATAAAGTAAATGACACCAGATTTATAGTGGTTCGGTCTATAACCAGACCTACATCCACTCCTCAGAGCCACCCTCTGAGTATTGCACTAATACCAATAGTGACTCTCCTTTTGCACCCACAGCAAGGAGGAGAAGCCATCCTCCTTTGAATGCTCTCTTCCACTCTCTCCTTGGCTATTCTCTCAATAGGCACGAAGATCAAATGACAAAAAGATTGGGTGGCAGTCTAATTTGGACTATTTATATAAAAGACAAGTGAAACCGCCCAAAAACTGCAAATTTTCAATTCTGTACGCAGTGGATCGTCCTGTACGATCCTGGATCGTCCTGTACGATTTTACTTAAACGATCTGAAACGACCCAATTTGTATATGTGTACGAACTGACTTCGTACAGCTGATCGTCCTGTACGAACTTGGTTCGTCCAGTACGAACGGTTATTGCAAGGTCGGTTCTAGAAACTGCTGAAAACTGTTCTAAGTCGGTTTATCGTTTGAACGAAAATGTGATCGTCTGGACGAAAATTTTCCAGAGCACTGGTCGCCTCGTACGATGGTAAAATTCGTCTGGACGAACTTTTTCCAGTGAACCCATCGCCTGGGACGATGATTTGTTTTCGTTCGGACGAAAAAATTTCCAGAGAGCTGATCGTCCTGTACGATATTTATTTTCGTCTGTACGAAAATTTTCCAGTGGACTGGTCGCCTCGTACGATGGTAAAATTCGTCTGGACGAAAATTTTGCAGTGAACCCATCGCCTGGGACGATGATAAATTTCGTCCTGGACGAATAGGACTTAGAAAATTTTTCAAAGCAAGTTCCTATTTGTTCCAAGTGCTCTATAGGAGATAACTGACAGATCGTCCAGTACGATAAATATCGTCCTGTACGATCAGTATAGAATTTCAAGATCTCCTTATTTGTGTGTGTGTGTGTGAGATTTTATTCACTCAATTACAATCACTCCCTTTCAAAATTAATTAAAAAAAAATCAATTAAACAAAATATCTCATGTTGAATTTGAATTGAAGTTTTCGTAGTCTGGAGTCTGATTTTCCTGAAATGTTAGTACACACAAGAGCAAGTGCAAATCTTCTGAAATTGTTAGGAGATAACTATACATTTGAACAATAATGTTTGGAATCATCAAAACTACATAAGTTGCATAAATATAACTCATTCAAATAGCAACTATTCAAACACAAGAGGGTGAAAAGGAGTCAATTATTTCTACCTGTGAAATAAGTACGGTCCTCTACCACATTGGGATGGTGGAAGTATTTTGTAAGGGCTTCTCCCCTAAGTTGTGGGGGCTAAAGGAGAATCACTAAAGAGTTTAGTGCAATACTTAAAATGAGAGGTTCTTGGGAGTGAACATAGGTAAGGTTTACTAAACCACTATAAATCTCAGGTGTATTTATTCATGGTTTTATTTTTTTGCACTTTATTTTCTGCATTTATTTTTATGATAACTATATGGTTGAGAATCTATGATTTTTTTTATTACGAAATTACATTTCGTCTGCACCAAGAGATAAAAGTATCAATTTTAAGTTTTAGAAAAAACTTTAAAAAAGGAGTTTTTTTCTTTGTGTTTAATTTTTTTTAAAATTACTAATTCACCCCCACCCTCCTCTTGGTTAGCCTTGGAACTAGTTCATAAAAGTTTAACAACTCTCATGAACTTTCAAAATATACTTCTTTTGAAATACATGCATGTCATCTTGATAAATGTATAGATTAAATATGAAGCTATTTTAAAGTCAAGCTTATAAAATAGATTTTATCCTAAAGAATGCATAACTTCCCCTTGACAGGACTACACTCTAATAGGTCATGTGATTTGATAAAATCCGTAGGCAGGGAGGTGTCTAACAAGATAGAAATAGTATAATATGAATGCATCAGACCCTCGATGAGTCCATACTTACTTCTTAAACTCATTAGAGTTTCTATGTTAACTTAAAAACTTTTAATTTTGTTAAAAAGAAATTTAAATCGTACCCTTACGAGCCTCTGATCGAATTTAAGGCTAAAACAAAATCAATATATAAAAAAAAGCTAAAAAAGTATATAGTTTTTACTACATAATTAATTAAATAAATTGATTAAATTTAATATTTAAATTGAAAGTCCATGTGGCAAGTGCCACTTAGTAGTACATCATAGGGTGTCCAAAAAAGTAAAGTGGTTGGGTACCACTAATAGCAGCCTGGATTTTACTCCTAAGACATAAGTGACTTTAAGAATGGGATTCTTCTCGATCTTCACTTCTTCGTCCTTCTGGGTTTTTAAACTATCTAAATTTAGATCTCCAAAATGATATGAACTCTCCTCTCGGAGATTATCTTTTCTCTTCATATTTAAAATTGGATTTCTATCCCATTTCAAATTGTCACTTTTAAAAATTTACAACTGAAATACATTAAATCACATTGAATCTTAAAATAGAAATCTAGACTCCAACAACTTTTAAGGTTATCCATAATAATTAACAGTTAAAATAATATCCAAAGCGATTAATATTTATTAAAATACTTTAATCTCAATCAAAGCCATACTTGGCCATGCTCCTAATTTAAAGGGGGTTTTAGCATGCTTAGCACCTGCATAAAACATATTAATTAAAAGCTTAATTTATTTGTTACCCTTTTTACTTAATAGCCCAATTTGAGCATGGCTAACTACATAAGATTATATTAGCATTTAAATCATCCCTAACCTAAGAGTAATCTAATGCCCATCAAATCAATTCATAAATTACCTAAAACTTAATAAATTAATAAAATCAAATAACTACATCTTATAACCAACATGTAGTGAAAGAATAAAATTATAGCATAAGACTAGAGTTGATTGTCCTAAAAAACCATCTAAAGTTTGTGAGGTAGGTTGTGTGGCTTGGATATATCTTATGTATGATAGTTTGTTAATGTTTTATAATATTCAAATTAGTTTAAAAGCTTAAGGGGAAGTTTAGTTAGAGTTTAAATATTAATAGTTTAAAGTTGATTTTAATATATATTTTAAATATTAGATGGCTACCACCTTTGTTACTCATCGAAGCCATGAAATTTATTTCACCATCTTTGGGACAAAGCTAATTACCTCGTAGGCCCAAGATACCTACTGGTAACAGATATATTTAATTGAATTTAATTGGTTGATGCTTAAAGGTTGATAAATTTTAATGAAATTTATTTTTTATTGATTTAAAAGTTGGGTTAAAGTTTTCTAGAATTTTAATTAGATATTTAAAATTAGAAATTATTTGAATTATATAAATGCATTAATTAAAGGGTCAAAGTATAACTTTTGATAAAATTGATTTCTATAGATTTAATATTTTTCATAAATTTTAAATCTTAAGATGAGTAATTAGACTCTAAGTTTGTTGGATTTAGATTTTTCTATGTTTATTGATGAATTTTTGAAGTTTGAGTTGAAATGTTGACTTAAGGTTGACTAAGAAGTTAAGTTTTTAATTTTTGAATTATTTCCAGCAGTTCAATATTTTTAATAAATACTAGACCCCAAATGGAGTCCAATGCCTTTGAGTTTACTTAATTTGGAAGTTTTTATAATTAGTTATATGTTTTAAATTTTGGGTAATTATTTGAATTTTCAAAATTATTTGATTGGACGGGTTTTAATGATTTGAATCCAAATAAACTCTAAACTTCTTAAAACACCTCCAAATGTTAGAAATGACCTAAGGAGGTATTCTCATATGTTTAAGAAATTTTTGGAATTTTAAATTATTTTTAATTAATTAAATTAATTAAATATTTATTTTTATTTAAAATAAAATTAATCTTGAAATTGATGTCAAATCAAGGGATTTTATTTTTTTTTATTTTTAAGGGTTAATTTCTTCTCTGTTTGAGATATTTTTTTGTAATTTTTGGATTTATATTTTATTTAAGGTTTTAATCTTGAGTTAATTAATTAATGAGCTCAACTATTTTTTAAACAAGTGGAAAATCTTCAAAGAATGGAAATGTCGCAATGTTTGAGTAGTTAGAGTTTCATGTCTAATAGAGATATATTTTAATTTCTAATATTTTCTTAAATTTTATATAGTATGTCATTAATTATTGTCCTTTAGATGACACTAACTTGTGGGTTTTGAAATCTAGGTCACACTAACCCTTAAACAAAAACATTACAATCAAGTCGTAGATATAAGAGAGCCTTAAAACTAGGTGCAAGTGCATCCTAAACATGCATAAAAATTAAAGATACTAGATATAGTCAATAAATTCATTATTAAATAATTAGAATTATTCACTAATCCTTCCAAATTAAACTCATTCAAATATGCTCAAATATTTTAAAATTTACAGGATTTAACTCAAGGCACTCAAATATTTAATATATATATGATTTCTAAATTAAATTTTATATTTGAAAATATGCCAATTTTAAATTTTTGAAAAGTTAATTTTAAAATAATTTCAAAATAACTTTGAAATTATTTTAAAAATTAAAAAATACTCTAAAATAAAATTTTTGAAAATTTAAAAAGAATATTTGAGTCAAAACTTGAATTTTTTGAAAAATGATTAAATTACTATAAATTGTAAATTTATTTAAAATATTGAATAAATACTTTAAATTCAACTAAATATTAATCTAAAATATTTTAAATAATCTTACTCATAATTAAGAGTATTTTAAAATATAAATTTGAATTTTTTAAAAATATTTATATTAATATTTAAGATAATTTAATTTAAAAAAATCTAAAATTTGAATATTTAAAATGGTTTAAAATATGTAAAATATTCCAAGTTAATTTTAATTTTAATTAAAAGGATTTTAAATTTTGGACAATTTGATATATAATATGTCTTTTTTTTATTTCATTTAATATTTTATGAAATTTTTGATATTTTTCTTTTTAAAATTGATTTAAATTAATTAAAATAAGCCTAAATACTATCTGGTCATGCAAATAGTGGAAGGATGAACACGTGGCACCCTAGGATCTGACGATCTAAATCTTGGTGGCCCACGTGCAATCCATTATTCCATGTCAGCATGGAATTATAACCATACGATTGAGCGAGGTTCGAAATGGATAGTAGGGGTCACACTAAACGGAGGGATTAACTATAGGATTAGATACACGGATAATAAGAGCATGGAAAGGTTGGATCAAAAGTGTTGATCATGATATCAATAATTTTGATTTACGTAACTCATAGCTTACATAAAACGAGACCTAGAATGAGAAAATGACTTTTTCTCTCAAACTAGTGAACCAAAATACATGAAATTTAAAGCATAGATTCTATTAATGAATAGAAATAATGGGGAATTAATTTGTACGAATAATAGGTGCTTATGGAAAATCTATTTAATCCTATGTGTTGTGACCTAGGGTTAATGTTTTTGCGAGATTTTACCATTTGATTTTGGAAAATTTTGAATCAATGACCTTGTTGGCTAACAACATTTGGATCAAATGACTTGGATTCTTGGACATAATGTGGTTTGACTCACAAGATAATTGGTCGTCGGTGGCTTTGACCACTGGGATTCAACTTGAGAAGTGTGGAAGGGTAACTGGGGAGCTCAAATGAATTGGGGGTTAGGGTTAAAGAGGTTTGCAAGGTGAGAGAATGATAAGGTTTTAATGAACTTTATTTTGGGATTTTTTGCCATATTCAATTGTCTCCATGTCGAATAGATGTCTATGATTTACTGGATGGACCCCTATATATCTCCCACATACCCTAAGGTACATAGGAATAGAGGGCAAAGATAATTGAGATGAGAATGAGTTAGAAAGTGCTCTTTGTTCTCTCATGAGCTCTTGGGAACTCGAAGTTAATTAGGTTTAATCTACATATTTAGAGATTGTCTATGAAGACTTTAGAATGCTTTAGAGCTACTAGAGAGATTTTAAATAGAGTGGATTAAGTGTTTAAAGAAATTTTACCCCTTTAGGATGCCATATGACCACTCATTTACTATTTGACCAGTCAATGTGTAAATTATTACTGAGGTGGCATGTAAAAGGGTTTAATGAGTTGTTGGGATGAGTCCAAAGGGGCTTTAAGTGAATAGATTGAGTGTGAAGTTGAGCCAACAAATTCATAAAGAGAATTAACTAAGTCACTAAAAGTATGAGGTGCACCGAGAGAGGGGGTGAATAGGAAATTTTTGTAATAAAGTAACAATACTAAATATGAGTTCTAATTTTTTTTATTATTTTTAAATTTTAAACAAAAAATTAAGTTGACGTAGA
The DNA here is from genome assembly GCF_001605985.2 of Dendrobium catenatum. Lineage (NCBI taxonomy): Eukaryota > Viridiplantae > Streptophyta > Magnoliopsida > Asparagales > Orchidaceae > Dendrobium > Dendrobium catenatum. The sequence continues at coordinate 101,965 of NW_021318631.1, read as the reverse complement.
AGCGACTAATTAAAATATGATTGAAATAATAGGTAGTAAAGTTTTAAATCACGAAACAAAGATCTAGAATATAAACCTCACCAAGTAGTTATAGCAAATGTAAGATGCAAAACATAAGTAACGTATAGCAAATAAAAAATCACACCATAAGATTTATAGTGGTTTGGTCACTTGACCTACGTCCACTCCCCGGAGTCCTCCATTCCTGGAATTTCACTACTCAAAAGTAATTCTCCTTTTTCTCCCACAGCAAGGCGGAGAAGCCTTTACAAAACCTCACTTTCACCTTCCTGGTGTGGCAGAGTACCAAGCACTTTGTCACCCTCTCTGTGACGGCAGCGAACCTTCCCATTTTTCTCCCTCCTGGAGAAGGCAGAGTACCTTAGAGGACACAGACCTTGAAGGATCTCCCCCTTAGAAAGCTTCTCATAACATCTTCTCGGGCACAGGAGGAGCAAGCGTGCAGCAGGCTTGGAGAAAATGTGTGATCTCCCACATACTTCTTCCCCCTCAAAGACTCACCATCTCCTTCCTCTCACAAACCCAAAATCTTCTCACGTAGCTCTCTCTCATGAAGTCCCCTTCTTGTCACGTTCCTCTCTCAATTGTTATTTTAGAAGACAGAAGTTTCAAATATAAATCAGGCTCCAAGAAACCCTAAAATTTCAATTTAGTTATTTATGTTCGTACAGTACGATCCAAGATCGTACAGTATGATCAGTTCAAAATTGCCTTCATCCTGGTATGGAGGAGTATAAATAAGCTACTTTTTTTAACAACATCGTACAATACGTTACAACATCATCCAATATGACATGTTATTTTCCTTCTATTCATACAGGATGAACACTGGACGAACAAAACTCATCTCTATTTATCTTCTGGTATGATCCACTTCATACAGTACGATATGTTAAAAGCTTCAGGTTATCTGGTACGATGTTGACATCGCCTAGTATGATTAGTTAAAAAATTATGGGATCTTCCGGTACGATGTTCGGAATGATAAAAAATAGCCTTGGTTAATCATACAGTATAAACCATGTTATACAGTATGATCACCAATCAGTAATTAATCCTTAATTTAATTGACTAATCATGGGGGTTAATTTAAATAAGTATTCAAATATTCGTACTGTACGATTTAATCATATAGTATGATCAGTTCAAAATTTAGGATTTAAAAACTTACTTAAATTAATATGGCAATTAGGGTTTCAAATTATAAATACATAGTATAGTACGATCATGATCGTACAGTATAATTAATACACAGGTAGCCATTGAGCCGTAGTAGTTTGTATAGTATGATTTTAAATCATATAGTATGATCTACATAGATTTAAAAACAATTCACTTAAAAAAAAGCTCTACCAATGTGTGAGTGCATTGTTGCTCAGTTTATATACAATTTTTGGCCAGACTCAAGAAAAATAAAATTAAAAAATAAATAAAAATTATAACATTATATACTTCACATTGTACTCTACCCAGTCTTGAGTTTTCTTGTTTTCTTGAGTAATATGTGATCTCCCTAAATTATTAGTACTTAGAGATAAGAGAAAGATTCAAAATATTTAGTGAAAAATTAGGTAATTCAAATTGAATTTATTTGTCATCATCAAAATCTCAGGCTAAGAAGGGTCATGGACTGCAACAATCATAATTGTTTGACATGGTAAAATCTATTAGGATTAGACTCACCTATGATTAGATTATGTTTCAGGAATATAACAAAGTTAATTTAAAGCTTTAAATGAGTTTGATTAACTAAAGATAGTGATTTAACCATAGTAAGGGTGTTTGATCAAACTCAGTATGCTAACTTGGTCAAACTAATAGAAGTTTGACCCAAGGTGAGTTTGAAAGCACGTAAGCAATATATTGGAATGCACTTGAAGGCTTGATAAGATTCAAGTTGGTTAAATTGACTTGGTTAATTGAATTGAACCTTGAGGGCTAACTTTGATCATTCATGGGACTAATTGATTAAGTCAACTTTTAGCAGGTTCAAAGGGTCCAGTGTAGTCCAAATCACTAGGGAAAGTGATTAGTGGAATTTAAGTGAGTTTGATGTTGATCTATGGTTTGATTAGATCTAAAAGTGCTTAAGAGATAGCTAGGTTAGTTTGGGTTGACTAGGCCAACCATGTTGACCTAGGGTCACAGTTTGACCTCAATAAGTTTGGTTTGATATTTGGAGTCTCGTAGATGTTGTTTCCTGGGTTAGAATAGTCATATTAGTCAAATTGACCATTTGCACCTTTAAGAGGTTATTTTGTCAACCTAGGTTGACTTGGTTAACCAGATTGACCCAGGATTTGAGTTTGGGTCTAATAAGTTTGAAATGATAATTATAGACCAATGGAGGTAGTTTCATGGTCTAGATTGATCAATTTAGTTAAAATGACCAATTGGACCCTTAGAGAGAACTTGGTTCAACCTAGGTTAACTTGGTCAACCAAGATTACCTAGTCAGCAAGATTGACCCAGAGGATGGGTTTAGGTTCTGAATGTTCGTTAGGGATGTTAAGCCCTAAAGAACTAGCCCGAGGATAACCAAGTGGGGGGGTGAATTGGTATTTTTATAAAATTTACTTCAGGTAAAACATAAAATTAAAACCAAAACAATTCACCATAAGAGTAGTGGATGTGGAAATTAAATGCAAAAGTAATACAAAGAAAGATCACACTGAATTTATGGTGGTTCGGTCAAACCTTAACCTACGTCCACTCCTCGGAGGCACCCTCTGAGTATTGCACTAACTAAGTGTCTCTCCTTTAGCTCCCACAACTAGGCAGAGAAGCTTTTACAACAGACTCATTTTCACCAACCCGGTGCAGTAGAGAACTGACTCCTTTTGCTTCCTTCTAAAGCGGGCAGAGAACCCAGACCTTTTGCTGAAGTAGACCTCCCAAGAACCTCCCAAGGATGAAGGATGAAGAATGTAGATGATGACTTGGAACCTTTCTTGGAGAAACCTTAGTGAACCCTCTCACAAACTCACCCTCATAAGTTCCTCTCTCTCTCTCTCTCTCTCTCTCTCTCTCTCTCTCTCTCTCTCTCTCTCTCTCTCTCTTTCTCTCTCTCTCCCTCTCCCAAGGCTTTCTCAGGTCAAGACAGCAGCACTCAAGGACTTATTTCATGAGAAAATTTGGGTCCTTTAAATAGAATTTTAAGAACTGACATTATCATCTAGGATGATAGGAATATCATCCTGGCCGATCAGTACAAAGTAAGCTTAATCAGCCAGGATGATTTGGGATGATCAGAAGAAAACTAGTTACATCATCCAGGCGGATACATTATCATCCTAGCCTATTAGTTCAAATATGAGTACAATCATTCTGAACATCACCCTGAATAGAGTCTGGCCGATGTCAATCATCTAGGACATCGTCCCGGCTGATGCTGCAATTGGCCCGGCCAATCTGATCGTATCAATCAGCCTTAATTACTTTCCATAATTGCCAGATTAATTTAGGCATAATTATACTGCATCATCCAGGCCGATGTTGAGTTAGTCCTGGCCGATGAATTAAAATAAAGAATACCTAAATTTATCATGGCAGCACATTCTTTCTGATTTGAGCCTGTCGTCCTGGCCGATACAAAGATCATCTATGATGATTTGCTTAATAACATCTACTTAACTAGGATGCCCTAATTAGGGTTCTATTTTTAGTTGGATCGTCCAGGCCGATATAAACATCGTCCAGGCTGATGTAGTCAAAATAGAAAAACTTAGAAAACCCCTCAAGTTTGTGTGTTCAAGGTTACTTAGAATTATAAATCACTTTTACAATTAACTCAAGAAAAAGAAAAACATTATAGATTGACTCAACCTAAATCTACTCAATCTTGAGCTTATTTTCAGTTGTGTTCAATTTTGTGGACCTAAAAAATTAGTAGGCAAGGCAGTCGTAGAAAAACATGAATGTTTGTATCATCAAAAGTCTAATCCATAATCTCATATTCACAATAATCTCCCCCTTTTTGATGATGGAAAACACAAACAGAGAATTCCAAGCAGTTATGGTTGTTCAGTAAAAATAGTGTGACAAAAATGTAGTTCACTAAGTTCCAGAATTCAAAGTATATGATACATCAGACTACTCCCCCTTTTTTAATCACAAAAAAGAGGGGGAAACTAAATCCAAATTAAAGCAACTAAAACTAAAAGAGAAACAAAATACAAAAAAATAAACTAGAGAAAAAAAACACAAATAAAATCAGTAAAACGAGGGCCCCTGATCATCTGGAGAAGAAGGTGGTGGTGGTGGTGGTGGCTGCTGTAAGTAATTGGAGAGCGTAGCAAACTATGCCCTAAATCAGGCCATTGTCTGGTCATGCTGCTACTGTTGGTGTGCAACATAGGCATTGAAACGGGTCTCCCACTAATCAAATTTCTCCACCAACTAATCCAGCTGAGAGTGCTGGCAGAGAGGAACAGATTTAGGAATAAGAGCAGGAGCCTCCTCCTCCTCGACCCCCTGAGCTTCCCCATCCCCTGGGTGGAGACGAGTACTATAAAGGGCATTGAAGGAATTGTTTGAGTAGATGGGTGACAGATGGTTGGGAGGAGCAGGATATTAAAGGTTATATTTGAATTCTAGAACATATGCAATGATGTGTCCTAGAACAAGATTGGGCTTTCTTCTATGACCTGGATATCGAATGGTAGTCAAATGCTCGATGTAGTGAAAGATCAGGTCTGCTGCATTGAATTCTCTATGGGCCAGAATGTAAAAAGTGGTAAGTGAAAGAAGTGGAGTGATATTGATTCGATCATCGGCTTTGGGAATCACAGAGGTGCGAAGGATGTGCTGGATCGTCCTAGCATCTTTAAGTAAAGAGCTAGTTGTTAAGTTAGTTTCTATTTGCACGCTTTACATTTTTGCAACTTATGTAGTTTTGATGATTCCAAACATTAATGTTCAAATATGTAGTTATCTCCTAACAATTTTAGAAGATTTGTATTTGCTCTTGTGTGTACTAACATTTCAGAAAAATCAAACTCCAGACTGCGAAGACTTCAAATCAATTTCAGCATGAAATACTTTGTAAATTTGAAGATTGTACTTTTCTTTGAATCAAAATTGAAAGGGAGTGATTGTAATTTGAGTGAATAAAAACATACACACACACATAAGGAGACCATATATAATTTATACTGATCGTACGGGACGATATCCGTTCGTACGGGATGATCAGACAATTATCTCCTATTGAGCACATGGAACGAATAGGAACTGGCTTGAGAAATTTTTCTAAGTCCTATTCGTCCAGGACGAAATTAATAATCGTCCAGGACGATCTGGTCTCTGTAAAATTTTCGTCCAGATGAAATTAATTATCGTACATGACGATTGATCCTCTGTAAAATTTTCGTCCAGACGAAATTAATTATCGTCCAGGACGATGTGGTCCCTGTAAAATTTTTGTCCAGACAAAATTAATTATCGTACATGACGATTGGTCCTTTGTAAAATTTTCGTCCAGACGAAATTAATTATCGTCCAGGACGATCTGGTCTCTGTAAAATTTTTGTCCAAATGAAAATTAATTATCGTACATGACAATTGGTTCTCTTTAAAATTTTCGTCCAGACGAAATTAATTATCGTACATGGCGATTGTTCCTCTGTAAAATTTTCGTCCAGACGAACAAATTTTCGTCCAGATAATTAACCGACTTAGAACGGTTTTCAGCAGTTTCTAAAACCGGCCTTTTAATAACCGTTCGTACCGGATGAATATTGTTCGTTCGGGACGATCATCTGTATGAAGACATTTTGTACACATATACAAATAGGGTCATTTCAAATCGTTTAAGTAAAATTGTCCAGGATGATCCACGATCGTACGGGACGATCCACTGCGTACAGAATTGAAAAATTGCAGTTTTTGGGTGGTTTTTCTTGTCTTTTGTATATATAGTCCAAATTAGACTGCCACCCAATTTTTTGTCATTTGATCTTCGTGCCTTTTGAGAGAATAGCCAAGGTGAGAGTGTAAGAGTGCATTCAAAGGAGAATTTCTACCAATGGAGCGTGAAGGCTTCACTTGGAGTTCAAAGGTAAGAATCTCTACTTGTGAATTGGGATTACTTCACTCTTTTCCTTCTTCCTTCTAGATTCTTGTGAGAAGATCTATCAAGGAGATCCGGTTCTCTGCCGACACTTGGAGAGTGTAAATAACCGAAGGGTTCGTTGCCTACACTTGGAGAGTGTGAATAGCCAAAGGGTTCGCTGCCTACACTTGGAGACTGTGAATAGCCGAAGGGTTCTCTACCCACATTAGGAGAGTGTGAAAGGACAGACGGTTCTCTGCCAACACTAGGATAGTGCAAAAGGATGACTGTTCTATGCCGCACCGCGTAGTGGTGAAAAGAGTGTTTTGTAAAGGCTTCTCTGCCTTGCTGTGGGTGCAAAAGGAGAGTCACTATTGGTATTAGTGCAATACTCAGAGGGTGCCTCTGGGGAGTGGATGTAGGTCTAGTTTTAGACCAAACCAATATAAATATGGTGTCATTTACTTTACTGTTTTTACATTTCTGCAT